>NW_024044860.1:1198585-1207395 GCF_015852505.1 Tachyglossus aculeatus | reverse complement strand
ACCCTAACCCTAACCCTAACCCTAACCCTAACCCTAACCCTAACCCTAACCCTAACCCTAACCCTAACCCTAACCCTAACCCTAACCCTAACCCTAACCCTAACCCTAACCCTAACCCTAACCCTAACCCTAACCCTAACCCTAACCCTAACCCTAACCCTAACCCTAACCCTAACCCTAACCTAACCCTAACCCTAACCCTAACCCTAACCCTAACCCTAACCCTAACCCTAACCCTAACCCTAACCCTAACCCTAACCCTAACCCTAACCCTAACCCTAACCCTAACCCTAACCCTAACCCTAACCCTAACCCTAACCCTAACCCTAACCCTAACCCTAACCCTAACCCTAACCCTAACCCTAACCCTAACCCTAACCCTAACCCTAACCCTAACCCTAACCCTAACCCTAACCCTAACCCTAACCCTAACCCTAACCCTAACCCTAACCCTAACCCTAACCCTAACCCTAACCCTAACCCTAACCCTAACCCTAACCCTAACCCTAACCCTAACCCTAACCCTAACCCTAACCCTAACCCTAACCCTAACCCTAACCCTAACCCTAACCCTAACCCTAACCCTAACCCTAACCCTAACCCTAACCCTAACCCTAACCCTAACCCTAACCCTAACCCTAACCCTAACCCTAACCCTAACCCTAACCCTAACCCTAACCCTAACCCTAACCCTAACCCTAACCCTAACCCTAACCCTAACCCTAACCCTAACCCTAACCCTAACCCTAACCCTAACCCTAACCCTAAACCCTAACCCTAACCCTAACCCTAACCCTAACCCTAACCCTAACCCTAACCCTAACCCTAACCCTAACCCTAACCCTAACCCTAACCCTAACCCTAACCCTAACCCTAACCCTAACCCTAACCCTAACCCTAACCCTAACCCTAACCCTAACCCTAACCCTAACCCTAACCCTAACCCTAACCCTAACCCTAACCCTAACCCTAACCCTAACCCTAACCCTAACCCTAACCCTAACCCTAACCCTAACCCTAACCCTAACCCTAACCCTAACCCTAACCCTAACCCTAACCCTAACCCTAACCCTAACCCTAACCCTAACCCTAACCCTAACCCTAACCCTAACCCTAACCCTAACCCTAACCCTAACCCTAACCCTAACCCTAACCCTAACCCTAACCCTAACCCTAACCCTAACCCTAACCCTAACCCTAACCCTAACCCTAACCCTAACCCTAACCCTAACCCTAACCCTAACCCTAACCCTAACCCTAACCCTAACCCTAACCCTAACCCTAACCCTAACCCTAACCCTAACCCTAACCCTAACCCTAACCCTAACCCTAACCCTAACCCTAACCCTAACCCTAACCCTAACCCTAACCCTAACCCTAACCCTAACCCTAACCCTAACCCTAACCCTAACCCTAACCCTAACCCTAACCCTAACCCTAACCCTAACCCTAACCCTAACCCTAACCCTAACCCTAACCCTAACCCTAACCCTAACCCTAACCCTAACCCTAACCCTAACCCTAACCCTAACCCTAACCCTAACCCTAACCCTAACCCTAACCCTAACCCTAACCCTAACCCTAACCCTAACCCTAACCCTAACCCTAACCCTAACCCTAACCCTAACCCTAACCCTAACCCTAACCCTAACCCTAACCCTAACCCTAACCCTAACCCTAACCCTAACCCTAACCCTAACCCTAACCCTAACCCTAACCCTAACCCTAACCCTAACCCTAACCCTAACCCTAACCCTAACCCTAACCCTAACCCTAACCCTAACCCTAACCCTAACCCTAACCCTAACCCTAACCCTAACCCTAACCCTAACCCTAACCCTAACCCTAACCCTAACCCTAACCCTAACCCTAACCCTAACCCTAACCCTAACCCTAACCCTAACCCTAACCCTAACCCTAACCCTAACCCTAACCCTAACCCTAACCCTAACCCTAACCCTAACCCTAACCCTAACCCTAACCCTAACCCTAACCCTAACCCTAACCCTAACCCTAACCCTAACCCTAACCCTAAACCCTAACCCTAACCCTAACCCTAACCCTAACCCTAACCCTAACCCTAACCCTAACCCTAACCCTAACCCTAACCCTAACCCTAACCCTAACCCTAACCCTAACCCTAACCCTAACCCTAACCCTAACCCTAACCCTAACCCTAACCCTAACCCTAACCCTAACCCTAACCCTAACCCTAACCCTAACCCTAACCCTAACCCTAACCCTAACCCTAACCCTAACCCTAACCCTAACCCTAACCCTAACCCTAACCCTAACCCTAACCCTAACCCTAACCCTAACCCTAACCCTAACCCTAACCCTAACCCTAACCCTAACCCTAACCCTAACCCTAACCCTAACCCTAACCCTAACCCTAACCCTAACCCTAACCCTAACCCTAACCCTAACCCTAACCCTAACCCTAACCCTAACCCTAACCCTAACCCTAACCCTAACCCTAACCCTAACCCTAACCCTAACCCTAACCCTAACCCTAACCCTAACCCTAACCCTAACCCTAACCCTAACCCTAACCCTAACCCTAACCCTAACCCTAACCCTAACCCTAACCCTAACCCTAACCCTAACACTAACCCTAACCCTAACCCTAACCCTAACCCTAACCCTAACCCTAACCCTAACCCTAACCCTAACCCTAACCCTAACCCTAACCCTAACCCTAACCCTAACCCTAACCCTAACCCTAACCCTAACCCTAACCCTACCCTAACCCTAACCCTAACCCTAACCCTAACCCTAACCCTAACCCTAACCCTAACCCTAACCCTAACCCTAACCCTAACCCTAACCCTAACCCTAACCCTAACCCTAACCCTAACCCTAACCCTAACCCTAACCCTAACCCTAACCCTAACCCTAACCCTAACCCTAACCCTAACCCTAACCCTAACCCTAACCCTAACCCTAACCCTAACCCTAACCCTAACCCTAACCCTAACCCTAACCCTAACCCTAACCCTAACCCTAACCCTAACCCTAACCCTAACCCTAACCCTAACCCTAACCCTAACCCTAACCCTAACCCTAACCCTAACCCTAACCCTAACCCTAACCCTAACCCTAACCCTAACCCTAACCCTAACCCTAACCCTAACCCTAACCCTAACCCTAACCCTAACCCTAACCCTAACCCTAACCCTAACCCTAACCCTAACCCTAACCCTAACCCTAACCCTAACCCTAACCCTAACCCTAACCCTAACCCTAACCCTAACCCTAACCCTAACCCTAACCCTAACCCTAACCCTAACCCTAACCCTAACCCTAACCCTAACCCTAACCCTAACCCTAACCCTAACCCTAACCCTAACCCTAACCCTAAACCCTAACCCTAACCCTAACCCTAACCCTAACCCTAACCCTAACCCTAACCCTAACCCTAACCCTAACCCTAACCCTAACCCTAACCCTAACCCTAACCCTAACCCTAACCCTAACCCTAACCCTAACCCTAACCCTAACCCTAACCCTAACCCTAACCCTAACCCTAACCCTAACCCTAACCCTAACCCTAACCCTAACCCTAACCCTAACCCTAACCCTAACCCTAACCCTAACCCTAACCCTAACCCTAACCCTAACCCTAACCCTAACCCTAACCCTAACCCTAACCCTAACCCTAACCCTAACCCTAACCCTAACCCTAACCCTAACCCTAACCCTAACCCTAACCCTAACCCTAACCCTAACCCTAACCCTAACCCTAACCCTAACCCTAACCCTAACCCTAACCCTAACCCTAACCCTAACCCTAACCCTAACCCTAACCCTAACCCTAACCCTAACCCTAACCCTAACCCTAACCCTAACCCTAACCCTAACCCTAACCCTAACCCTAACCCTAACCCTAACCCTAACCCTAACCCTAACCCTAACCCTAACCCTAACCCTAACCCTAACCCTAACCCTAACCCTAACCCTAACCCTAACCCTAACCCTAACCCTAACCCTAACCCTAACCCTAACCCTAACCCTAACCCTAACCCTAACCCTAACCCTAACCCTAACCCTAACCCTAACCCTAACCCTAACCCTAACCCTAACCCTAACCCTAACCCTAACCCTAACCCTAACCCTAACCCTAACCCTAACCCTAACCCTAACCCTAACCCTAACCCTAACCCTAACCCTAACCCTAACCCCTAACCCTAACCCTAACCCTAACCCTAACCCTAACCCTAACCCTAACCCTAACCCTAACCCTAACCCTAACCCTAACCCTAACCCTAACCCTAACCCTAACCCTAACCCTAACCCTAACCCTAACCCTAACCCTAACCCTAACCCTAACCCTAACCTAACCCTAACCCTAACCCTAACCCTAACCCTAACCCTAACCCTAACCCTAACCCTAACCCTAACCCTAACCCTAACCCTAACCCTAACCCTAACCCTAACCCTAACCCTAACCCTAACCCTAACCCTAACCCTAACCCTAACCCTAACCCTAACCCTAACCCTAACCCTAACCCTAACCCTAACCCTAACCCTAACCCTAACCCTAACCCTAACCCTAACCCTAACCCTAACCCTAACCCTAACCCTAACCCTAACCCTAACCCTAACCCTAACCCTAACCCTAACCCTAACCCTAACCCTAACCCTAACCCTAACCCTAACCCTAACCCTAACCCTAACCCTAACCCTAACCCTAACCCTAACCCTAACCCTAACCCTAACCCTAACCCTAACCCTAACCCTAACCCTAACCCTAACCCTAACCCTAACCCTAACCCTAACCCTAACCCTAACCCTAACCCGTAACCCTAACCCTAACCCTAACCCTAACCCTAACCCTAACCCTAACCCTAACCCTAACCCTAACCCTAACCCTAACCCTAACCCTAACCCTAACCCTAACCCTAACCCTAACCCTAACCCTAACCCTAACCCTAACCCTAACCCTAACCCTAACCCTAACCCTAACCCTAACCCTAACCTAACCCTAACCCTAACCCTAACCCTAACCCTAACCCTAACCCTAACCCTAACCCTAACCCTAACCCTAACCCTAACCCTAACCCTAACCCTAACCCTAACCCTAACCCTAACCCTAACCCTAACCCTAACCCTAACCCTAACCCTAACCCTAACCCTAACCCTAACCCTAACCCTAACCCTAACCCTAACCCTAACCCTAACCCTAACCCTAACCCTAACCCTAACCCTAACCCTAACCCTAACCCTAACCCTAACCCTAACCCTAACCCTAACCCTAACCCTAACCCTAACCCTAACCCTAACCCTAACCCTAACCCTAACCCTAACCCTAACCCTAACCCTAACCCTAACCCTAACCCTAACCCTAACCCTAACCCTAACCCTAACCCTAACCCTAACCCTAACCCTAACCCTAACCCTAACCCCTAACCCTAACCCTAACCCTAACCCTAACCCTAACCCTAACCCTAACCCTAAACCCTAACCCTAACCCTAACCCTAACCCTAACCCTAACCCTAACCCTAACCCTAACCCTAACCCTAACCCTAACCCTAACCCTAACCCTAACCCTAACCCTAACCCTAACCCTAACCCTAACCCTAACCCTAACCCTAACCGTAACCCTAACCCTAACCCTAACCCTAACCCTAACCCTAACCCTAACCCTAACCCTAACCCTAACCCTAACCCTAACCCTAACCCTAACCCTAACCCTAACCCTAACCCTAACCCTAACCCTAACCCTAACCCTAACCCTAACCCTAACCCTAACCCTAACCCTAACCCTAACCCTAACCCTAACCCTAACCCTAACCCTAACCCTAACCCTAACCCTAACCCTAACCCTAACCCTAACCCTAACCCTAACCCTAACCCTAACCCTAACCCTAACCCTAACCCTAACCCTAACCCTAACCCTAACCCTAACCCTAACCCTAACCCTAACCCTAACCCTAACCCTAACCCTAACCCTAACCCTAACCCTAACCCTAACCCTAACCCTAACCCTAACCCTAACCCTAACCCTAACCCTAACCCTAACCCTAACCCTAACCCTAACCCTAACCCTAACCCTAACCCTAACCCTAACCCTAACCCTAACCCTAACCCTAACCCTAACCCTAACCCTAACCCTAACCCTAACCCTAACCCTAACCCTAACCCTAACCCTAACCCTAACCCTAACCCTAACCCTAACCCTAACCCTAACCCTAACCCTAACCCTAACCCTAACCCTAACCCTAACCCTAACCCTAACCCTAACCCTAACCCTAACCCTAACCCTAACCCTAACCCTAACCCTAACCCTAACCCTAACCCTAACCCTAACCCTAACCCTAACCCTAACCCTAACCCTAACCCTAACCCTAACCCTAACCCTAACCCTAACCCTAACCCTAACCCTAACCCTAACCCTAACCCTAACCCTAACCCTAACCCTAACCCTAACCCTAACCCTAACCCTAACCCTAACCCTAACCCTAACCCTAACCCTAACCCTAACCCTAACCCTAACCCTAACCCTAACCCTAACCCTAACCCTAACCCTAACCCTAACCCTAACCCTAACCCTAACCCTAACCCTAACCCTAACCCTAACCCTAACCCTAACCCTAACCCTAACCCTAACCCTAACCCTAACCCTAACCCTAACCCTAACCCTAACCCTAACCCTAACCCTAACCCTAACCCTAACCCTAACCCTAACCCTAACCCTAACCCTAACCCTAACCCTAACCCTAACCCTAACCCTAACCCTAACCCTAACCCTAACCCTAACCCTAACCCTAACCCTAACCCTAACCCTAACCCTAACCCTAACCCTAACCCTAACCCTAACCCTAACCCTAACCCTAACCCTAACCCTAACCCTAACCCTAACCCTAACCCTAACCCTAACCCTAACCCTAACCCTAACCCTAACCCTAACCCTAACCCTAACCCTAACCCTAACCCTAACCCTAACCCTAACCCTAACCCTAACCCTAACCCTAACCCTAACCCTAACCCTAACCCTAACCCTAACCCTAACCCTAACCCTAACCCTAACCCTAACCCTAACCCTAACCCTAACCCTAACCCTAACCCTAACCCTAACCCTAACCCTAACCCTAACCCTAACCCTAACCCTAACCCTAACCCTAACCCTAACCCTAACCCTAACCCTAACCCTAACCCTAACCCTAACCCTAACCCTAACCCTAACCCTAACCCTAACCCTAACCCTAACCCTAACCCTAACCCTAACCCTAACCCTAACCCTAACCCTAACCCTAACCCTAACCCTAACCCTAACCCTAACCCTAACCCTAACTACCCTAACCCTAACCCTAACCCTAACCCTAACCCTAACCCTAACCCTAACCCTAACCCTAACCCTAACCCTAACCCTAACCCTAACCCTAACCCTAACCCTAACCCTAACCCTAACCCTAACCCTAACCCTAACCCTAACCCTAACCCTAACCCTAACCCTAACCCTAACCCTAACCCTAACCCTAACCCTAACCCTAACCCTAACCCTAACCCTAACCCTAACCCTAACCCTAACCCTAACCCTAACCCTAACCCTAACCCTAACCCTAACCCTAACCCTAACCCTAACCCTAACCCTAACCCTAACCCTAACCCTAACCCTAACCCTAACCCTAACCCTAACCCTAACCCTAACCCTAACCCTAACCCTAACCCTAACCCTAACCCTAACCCTAACCCTAACCCTAACCCTAACCCTAACCCTAACCCTAACCCTAACCCTAACCCTAACCCTAACCCTAACCCTAACCCTAACCCTAACCCTAACCCTAACCCTAACCCTAACCCTAACCCTAACCCTAACCCTAACCCTAACCCTAACCCTAACCCTAACCCTAACCCTAACCCTAACCCTAACCCTAACCCTAACCCTAACCCTAACCCTAACCCTAACCCTAACCCTAACCCTAACCCTAACCCTAACCCTAACCCTAACCCTAACCCTAACCCTAACCCTAACCCTAACCCTAACCCTAACCCTAACCCTAACCCTAACCCTAACCCTAACCCTAACCCTAACCCTAACCCTAACCCTAACCCTAACCTAACCCTAACCCTAACCCTAACCCTAACCCTAACCCTAACCCTAACCCTAACCCTAACCCTAACCCTAACCCTAACCCTAACCCTAACCCTAACCCTAACCCTAAACCTAAACCTAACCCTAACCCTAACCCTAACCCTAACCCTAACCCTAACCCTAACCCTAACCCTAACCCTAACCCTAACCCTAACCCTAACCCTAACCCTAACCCTAACCCTAACCCTAACCCTAACCCTAACCCTAACCCTAACCCTAACCCTAACCCTAACCCTAACCCTAACCCTAACCCTAACCCTAACCCTAACCCTAACCCTAACCCTAACCCTAACCCTAACCCTAACCCTAACCCTAACCCTAACCCTAACCCTAACCCTAACCCTAACCCTAACCCTAACCCTAACCCTAACCCTAACCCTAACCCTAACCCTAACCCTAACCCTAACCCTAACCCTAACCCTAACCCTAACCCTAACCCTAACCCTAACCCTAACCCTAACCCTAACCCTAACCCTAACCCTAACCCTAACCCTAACCCTAACCCTAACCCTAACCCTAACCCTAACCCTAACCCTAACCCTAACCCTAACCCTAACCCTAACCCTAACCCTAACCCTAACCCTAACCCTAACCCTAACCCTAACCCTAACCCTAACCCTAACCCTAACCCTAACCCTAACCCTAACCCTAACCCTAACCCTAACCCTTACCCTAACCCTAACCCTAACCCTAACCCTAACCCTAACCCTAACC
>NW_024044860.1:1048585-1188585 GCF_015852505.1 Tachyglossus aculeatus | reverse complement strand
TACTGTGTGCAGAGCACTGTACTAAGCGCTTAGGAAGTACAAGTTGGCAACATTATAGAGATGGTCCCTACCCAACAGCGGGCTCACACTCTAGAAAGGGGAGACAGACAACAAAACAAAACATATTAACAAAATAAAATAGAGAAAATATGTACAAATAAAATTAGAGTAATAAATACGTACAAACATATATACAGGTGTGTATATATATATATATATACACACACACACACACACACACCACACATCTCCACCCATCCAGGCCAGGAAAGACCAAGACACAAACAACAAGGGGTTTATAGGGCGACTGCTGACGGAATTTCTAGACTGTGAACCTGTTAGGTAGGGACCATCTCTATATGTTGCCAACTTGTACTTCCCAAGCGCTTAGAACAGTGCTCTGCACACAGTAAGCACTCAATAACTACAATTGAATGAACAAGGATGCAGGAAAGCCTGCAGTGTCAGGGACTATCTGCTTTCTAGGGCCCCTACTGAAACTCAGGAGGCTACAACACTCTAGAGAAGAATTAGGGTAGGCACACAGACACATACACACCGACTTAGTCTTAACACTGACCTCCCTCTCCTCCAAGAGCATCCCCTTACAGCTATGGAGAGGTCCTTTCTGTGAAAGCTATAGATGTGTTAGGCATTTGTAACGCCAAGGCTGATCACTATGCTCTGCCCTCCATACTCTTGTGCTGGACCCCTCTCTACCCCTAGAGACCCCTCCCCATGTTGCCCCAGGTAGCGGACACGTATGACTGGTATGACTTCAAAAGATACCCCACAGTTCTGTATATCTTAAAGTCAGTTTCAAATACAAGGCCTGCATTTTCAGCCCTCCGGCCTCTTTGCGACTCACTCACTTCCTCAATCTGTTTCACCACAGACATCTCTCACAATGAGGACTCCTTAATTGAGTTTAAAAGGATAAAAGGAGACCACGATCTTCCCTGCCTCTTTCCTAAATAAGCACCTTCCTCCTCTCTTCCTCAGAAGCGACTGCCTGACACAGAAGAGTCCCATTGTGGGAGACTGAGGATGTACAGAGTGACTCTGGAGATGGGACAGTGAGCACCCAGAGATTAGACCCATCTATAGAATTAAGGGCCCTGGGTCTTCTCAGACCCACAGTTGATTCAAAACAGAACCAGTTCCCTGCACAGAGCCTCGGGCCCCATATCCAGAACAAGCTTCTGTGTCCACCGTGGCCTCCTCTTCCTCACTGCTCTCTCTCCCAATACAGCTAACCCTCTACACACACACGAAAAGAAATAAAAACATACCTTCCTTTTGAGGTGACAGTATAGCCAACAGCTCCATCTCAACAGCAGGTCATGTCTGATACTTGACCCGATGCTCCAAACAGCAGAGGGATAGTCCATGAGACTGGGAAATGCACTGGGCATCTGCTGTAGAGTAAGAGCTAGTCTCCCCCCTCCACCAAAAAAAAAAAAAAAAAAACACACTTTGTACATCCCACTCCAACCTATCCCTGGCCAGGTGTTGAGGCTGCAGGACTTGTGGGAAAAGAATGTAAAGTTGGAGTGGCAGGCTAATTTTTGTTTTATTTGTTATGGAAGACTGTGGCCATGTTTGATAGCACTGAAGAAATAATTTAGCACAGAGCAGTACAAGACAGTCATCGGGAAGGAAGAGAAGTGGATGTGAGTTTTGGATGTGCCAGGTGTGGGGGATCAAACTTGGAAGGAATATTTAGAAGTCAGGGGGGACAGCTGGGAACAATGAAGAGGGATGTGGAATAGGTGAGGAACACTTGGGGGCAAGGCAAATCCAGTGGCTTCACAGGCACCCTACTCTTGCATAGTAATAACACTTATTAAATGCTTCCCCCCCATCCTCCTTTCCCCCCCATCCTCCTTTTCCCCCCGATCCTCCTTTCCCACAAAACTTGTACTTCCCAAACGCTTAGTACAGTGCTCTGCACACAGTAAGCGCTCAATAAATATGATTGATTGATTCTGAAGTACAACACTCT
This sequence comes from Tachyglossus aculeatus, assembly GCF_015852505.1. Lineage (NCBI taxonomy): Eukaryota > Metazoa > Chordata > Mammalia > Monotremata > Tachyglossidae > Tachyglossus > Tachyglossus aculeatus. The sequence goes on along the minus strand of NW_024044860.1, from coordinate 1,186,580 downwards.
ACTTTGAGCACTGGCATTTATCGCGGTGGGCAAGGAGGGAGTAGAGAACACTGAGCATGTAAGGCAGGAGTTAAGTCTACACCAGAGAGTGAAGGCAATAACCTCGGTGTCAATGAGGGAAGGAAACCATGGTTAGTGAGCACAGGGGAGAACAAAGTTGAACACACTCTCAGCTGCTGGGAGATGATCGAGGTGGACCCAGTGCCCAGATGGTCCCCAATGGCACGCCGTGGGCACAACAGCAAGGAGTGGAGAAGATCTAATGGTGGTCCTGGGGGCTGAGAAGGAAAGGGAAACAAATGCAAACGATGCAGTTTCTCTCAGACACATTCCTCCACCACCCCCAAATCAACTGATTCTACATAAAAAATCCAACAAAACAAAACGAAAAACCCACCATAAATGACAAGGAACTCATACAGACTTCCTGGCTTCACCACTTTTGCCTTCCCCTGACACTGGATTTCCACAAACCCACACCAAGGACAGGATGGGGCGGGGAGGTGAGGAATAGGTGAGGAACATTTAGGGGCAGGGCAAGCATCATCTGCTTGGTTATTTGTAATAGTTGATTAAATACTCTCTCAGAAGACAGCCCTGTTTTCAGCATTGGCAGTTGCCTCAGTGGCAAGGAAGGAGTAGGGAGCACTGGGGATTTAAGTCTACCTCAGAGGTTAAAGGCAATAGGAACGGGCATTAATGATGCACAGGAATCATTGTTGCTGGTTGCGGGGGACAACAGAGTTGAATTCACTCACCTGTTGAGAGGCATGAAGGGTCCCAGTGCCCACATTGCACCCAGCAACGCTCCAAGGAAAAAGAGCAGGAGTGGAGAACATCTGATGGGGCTCCTGGGGCCTGAGAAGGAAAGGAGAGGAAAGGCAAACAATGCAGTTTCTCTAAAGCACACATTGCTCCACCACCCCAAATCAACTTATTCAAAACACATGAGGACAGCCACAGACACCCTGGCTATGCCACACTTCCCTCCCCCTGGATCCCCACACATCCAGGCCAGGAAAGGCCACAACACAAACAACAAGAGATTTCCAGGGCAACCGCTGACCGAACAGGGATGTGGGAAAGCCTGCAGTGCCCGGGACTTTACCCACTTTCTAGGGTCCCTACCAAGACTCAGGAGGCTACAACACTCCAGAGACAAATAGGGGTACACAGACAGACACATACATACCATTTTAGTCTTAACATGGACCTCCCTCTCCCCTAAGAACATCCCTTTACAGCTATGGAAAGGTCTTTTCTGTGAGAACTGTACAGATGTGTAAGGCATTTGCAATGCCAGAACTGCTCACTATGCTCTACCCTGCTTTTGCACTGGGCCCCTCTCTACCCCTAGAGATCTCTCCCCATGTTGTCCCAGGTATCAGACCTGTACGACTGGTTTTTCCGACTTCAAAAAATACCCCACACGTCTGTATAAAGTCAGTTTCTAGACTTTCAGTTCATACTAGAAACTGATACAATGCCTGCATTTTCAGCCCTCCTGCCTCTTTGCAAGTCATTTACTTTCTCAATCACCACACATCTCTCTCACATTGAAGACTTCTTAAGTGAGTTTAAAAGGATAAAGGAGACCATGATGTTCACTACCCCCTCTCAAAAAGCACCTTCCTCCTCTCTTCCCCAGAAGTGACTGTTGGACACAGAAGAGGCCCTTCGTGGGAGATCGAGGATGTACAGAGCGACTCTGGAGATAGGACTGTGAGCACCCAGAGATTAGACCCCATCTACAAAATTAAGGGCCCTGGGTCTTCTCAGACCCACAGTCAAATCAAACAGAACCAGTTCCCTGCACAGAGCCCCAGCCCCCATTTCCAGGAGCAGCTTCTGTGTCCACAGTGCTCTCCTCTTCTTCACTGCTCTCCCCTGCGAACCAGCTAACCCTAACCCTCTACACATACACACCAAAAAAAAAAAAAGAAAGCCAACACCTTCCCTTTGATGTAGCAGCAGAGCTCCAGGCCCCATCTCAATGGCTGGTCTGAGATTAGAACCGAAGGTCCCGACGGCCGACAGATGGTTCTCGAGGCTGGAAAACACACTGGAAATCCACTGTAGAGAGACTAGCCCCCCAAAAAATAAATTAAAAAATTCTCACTTCAGTCATGCCACCCTAACCTGTGCACTGCCAGGTGTGGAGACTGAAGAACTTCATAAAAAGAATATAGAGCTGGAGTGGTGGGTCAGTTTTTTTTTTTTTTTAGGTGGAACTGAGACATGTTTGTAAACATTGAGGAAGGAAGTAATTCAACACAAGAAATAGTAGAAGATGGTCATTGGGAAAATAAGACAAGGGGATGTGAGTGTTTAGAATGTGTGAACCAAAGAGAATCAAAGCTGATGGAATGATTTGGAAGTCGGGCAGGTAGGATGCCTCCAAAGAATGAGGGTGGATGTGGAATAGGTGAGGAACATTTAGGGGCAGGGCAAGCATCATCTGCTTGGTTATTAGTAATAGTTGTGATTAAATACTCTCTCAGAAGACAGCCCTGTTTTGAGCATTGGCTGTTGCCTCAGTGGCAAGGAAGGAGTAGGGAGCACTGGGGATTTAAGGCAGGACTTAAGTCTACCACAGAGGTTAAAGGCAGTAGGAATGGGCATTAATGATGGAGAGGAATTATTGTTGCTGTTGCAGTAGACCAAGTTGAATTCACTCACCTGTTGAGAGACTTGAAGGGTCCTGGTGCCCTCATTGCACTTAACAGCGCTCCAAGGCAAGACAGCAGGAGTGGAAAACATCTGATGGGGCTCCTGGGGGCTGAAGGAAAGGGGAAGAAAGGCAAACGATGCAATTTCTTTAAAGCACACATTCTTCCACCACCCCAAATCAACTTATTATTCAAAATACAGGAGGACAGCCACAGACACCCTGGCTTCACCACACTTCCCTCCCCCTGGATCCCCACACATCCAGGCCAGGAAAGGCCAAGACACAAACAACAAGAGATTTCCAGGGCAACTGCTGACTGAACAGGGACGGGGGAAAGCCTGCAGTGCCCGGGACTTTACCTGCTTACCTACTAAAACTCAGGAGGTTACAACACTCCAGAGACGAATAGGGGTGGGCAGACAGACACATACACACCATTTTAGTCTTAACACTGACCTCCCTCTCCCCTGAGAACATCCCTTCACAGCTATGGAAAGGTCCTTCCTGTGAGAACTTATACAGATATGTAAGGCATTTGCAATGTCAGAACTGCTCACTATGCTCTACCCTGCTGTTGCACTGGGCCCCTCTCTACCCCTAGAGATCTCTCCCCATGTTGCCCCAGGTATCGGACCTGTACGACTGGCTTTTCCGACTTCAAAAAGAAAAAATACCCCACACTTCTGTATATCGTAAAGTCAGTTTCTAGACTTTCAGTTTGTACTAGAAAAAAAATGCCTGCATTTTCAGCCCTCCTGCCTCTTTGCAACTCACTCACTTCCTCAATCTGTCTCACCACACACCTCTCTCACATTGAAGACTTCTTGAGTTTAAAAGGATAAAGGAGACCGTGGTCTTCGCTGCCCCTCTCCTCAAAAAGCAACTTCCTCCTCTCTTCCCCATAAGCGACTGTCGGACACAGAAAAGGCCCTTCCTGGGAGACCGAGAACGTACAGAGTGACTCTGGAGACAGGACTGTGAGCACCCAGAGATTAGACCCATCTATAGAATTAAGGGCCCTGGGTCTTCTCAGACCCACAGTCGAGTCAAACAGAACCAATTCCCTGCACGGAGCCCCAACCCCCATTTCCAGAAGCAGCTTCTGTGTCCACAGTGGCCTCCTCTTCCTCACTGCTCTCTCTCCCAATCCAGCTAACCCTAACCCTCTCCATTCAAACACACACATACAGGAAAAGAAAAAAAAAACCCAACACCTTCCCTTTGAGGTGACAGTACAGCCAACAGCTCCATCTCAACAGCAGGTCAAGCCTGATACTCGACCCGATGGCCCAAACGGCAGAGGGATAGTACATGAGGCTTGGAAATGCACTGAGCATCTGCTGTAGAGAAAGTAAGAGCTATTAAAAAAAATAAATAAAAAGATATATCTCACTTTGGGTATCTCAACCCAACCTATCCCGGGCCAGGTGTTGAGGCTGCAGGATTTGTGGGAAATGAATGGAAAGCTGGAGTGGCAGGCTAATTTTTGTTTTGTTTTCTTACTTAGGGAAAACTGTGGGCTTGTTTGATAGTGCTGAGGAAACAATTCAGCATAGAGAGCGGTAGAACACGGTCATCAGGAAGGGAAAATGTGGATGTGAGTTTTGGATGTGCCAGGCAAGGGGAATCAAATCTGGATGTCTGCCCGCCACTTAAAGCTCAACATGTCAAAGACTGAACTCCTTGTCTTCCCTCCCAAACCTTGTCCTCTCCCTGACTTTCCCATCTCTGTTGACGGCACTACCATCCTTCCCGTCTCACAAGCCCGCAACCTTGGTGTCATCCTCGACTCCGCTCTCTCATTCACCCCTCACATCCAAGCTGTCACCAAAACCTGCCGGTCTCAGCTCCGCACCATTGCCAAGATCCGCCCTTTCCTCTCCATCCCAACCGCTACCCTGCTCATTCAACCTCTCCTCCTATCCCGTCTGGACTACTGCACCAGCCTTCTCTCTGATCTCCCATCCTCGTGTCTCTCTCCACTTCAATCCATACTTCATGCTGCTGCCCGGATTACCTTTGTCCAGAAACGCTCTGGGCGTATTACTCCCCTCCTCAAAAATCTCCAGTGGCTACCAATCAATCTGCGCATCAGGCAGAACTCCTCACCCTGGGCTTCCAGGCTGTCCATCCATCCCCTCGCCCCCTCCTACCTCACCTCCCTTCTCTCCTTCTCCAGCCCAGCCCGCACCCTCCGCTCCTCCGCCGCTAATCTCCTCACCATACCTCGCTCTCGCCCGTCCCGCCATCGACCCCCGGCCCACGTCATCCCCCGGGCCTGGAATGCCCCCAATCCCTCTGCCCATCCGCCAAGCTAGCTCTCTTCCTCCCTTCAAGGCCCTGCTGAGAGCTCACCTCCTCCAGGAGGCCTTCCCAGACTGAGCCCCTTCCTTCCTCTCCCCCTCGTCCCCCTCTGCATCCCCCCCATCTTACCTCCTTCCCTTCCCCACAGCACCTGTATATATGTATATATGGTTGTACATATTTATTACTCTATTTATTTATTTATTTTACTTGTACATATCTATCCTATTTATTTTATTTTGTTAGTATGTTTGGTTTTGTTCTCTGTCTCCCCCTTTTAAACTGTGAGCCCACTGTTGGGTAGGGACTGTCTCTATATGTTGCCAATTTGTACTTCCCAAGTGCTTAGTAGAGTGCTCTGCACATAGTAAGCGCTCAATAAATACGATTGATGATGATGATGATCAAAGTTGGAAGGAATATTTAGAAATCACGTGGGACAACTGGGAAGAATGAGGATGGATGTGGAATAGGTGAGGAACATTTGGGGACAGGGCAAATCCAGTGGCTTCACAGGCACCCAACTCTTGTGTAGTAATAATAACATTTATTAAGTGTTTCTGAAGTACATGCAAACTGGCATTTGCTCAAATTTCGTGGGCAAAGAGGGAGTAGGGAACACTGGGGATTTAAGGCAGGAGCTAAGTCTAGAACAGGAGAAGGTAATACCCTAGGTATCAAGGAGGGAGGGAAACCATTGTTGGTGACCACAGGAGAGAATAAAGTTTAATTCATTCTCACCTGCCGGGAGATGATCGAGGTGGTCCTAGTGCCCAGATGGTTCCCAACAGCACTGTGTGTACACAAGAGCAAGGAGTGGAGAAGATCTGATGGGGCTCCTGGGGCTGAGAAGGAAAGGGAAAGAAATGCAAACCATGCAGTTTCTCTCAAAGACACATTCCTCCACCCCCAAAGCAACCGATTTTACCCCCCCCCCCCCAAAAAAAAAGCCTCCATACATGACAAGGCACCCACACAGACGGCCTGGCTTCTCCACTTTTGCCTTCCCCTGACACTGGATCTCCACAAACCTATGCCAAGGATAGCATGGACAAAAAAAAAATGACAACAGGTCTCTCTCCAGGGCAACTACTGACTGAACAGGGGTGTGTTAAGGCCTGCAATGTCCAGGATTTTATCTGCTTTCTATGCTTGCTACCAAAAAAAAAACAAACAAAAAATAAACCCTCAGGTAGAAGGCTACAATACTCCAGAGAATAATGGGGCAGGCACACACGGGCGCGCGCACACACACACACACACACACACACACACACTCTCTCTCTCTCTCTCGCCCCCCCCCCCCCCCCCCCCCCAATCTTGACACTCACCTTCCTCACCCCTGGGAGCAATCCCTTACAGATACTGAAAAGGTTCCTTCTGTGGAAGCTACATATGTGCAGGGCAGTTCCAAAGAGGATTGTTCACTATGCTCTACCCTACTCTTGCACTCAACTGCTCTCTACCCTCAGTATCAGACCTATAAGGCTGGTATTGCTGACTTAAATATACCCCACACTTCTGCATATTGGAAAGTCAGTTTCTAGTACCATGCCTGCATTTTCAGCTCTCCACCTTCTATTCAACTTACCGCATCTCATTCTCTCACTGACATCTCACATCAAAATCCCCATAATTCAGTTTCTCAGATGATCAGGTGGACCAACTTCCCTGCCTCTCTCTTCACAAAACCACCTCCACTCCCCAGAAGCGGCTGTCATACACAGAAGAGTCCCTTCGTGAGAGGCTGAGGATGTACAGAGTGACTCTGGAGACGGGACTGTGAGCACCCAGAGGTTAGACCCGTCTATAGAACTAAGGGCCCCGGGCTTCCTCAGACCCACAGTCGAGTCAAACAGAGCCAGTTCCCTGCACAGAGCCCCAGCCCCCATTTCCAAAAGCAGCTTCTGTGTCCACAGTAGCCTCCTCTTCCTCACTGCTCTCCCCCTCAAGCCAGCTGACCCTAACCCCCTCCACTCACAGACACACATACACGCACACACAAAAAAGCCAACACCTTCCCTTTGATGTACTAGCAGAGCTCACAGCTCCATCTCAATGGCTTATCTGAGATTAGACCCAAAGGTACCAACAGCCAATGACGGATGATTCTCGAGGCCAGGAAATGCACTGGACATCTGCTGTGGAGAGGCTACCAAAAAAAAAAAATTCTCACTTTGGTCATCCCACCCTAACCTGTGCACTGCCAGGTATGGAGACTGCAGAACATTAAAAGAAGAACATAAAGCTAGAGTAGTGGGTCAGTTGGTTTTTTGTTTGTTTTTTTTATTAGTGGGCATCTGCTGTAGAGACTAGCAAATATAAATATATATATATATAAATAAATACAATTTAAAAAAAGATTCTCACTTAGGTCATCCCACCCTAACCTGTGCACTACCAGGTGTGGAGACCAAAGAACTTCATAAAAAGAATATATAGCTGGAGCGGTGGCTCAGTTTGGGGTTCTTTTTGCTTAGTGGAACTGGGGCATGTCTGTTAACATTGAGGAAGGAAATAATTCAACACAGGGAATAGTAGATGGTGATTGGGAAGATAAGACAAGGGGATGTGAGTGTTTAGAATGCGTGAACTAAAGTGAATCAAAGCTGATGGAATGATTCAGAAGTCGGGCAGGTGTGATGCCTGTGAAGAATGAAGATGGATGTGCAATAGGTGAGGAAGATTTGCGGGCAGGGCTAATCCAGCGGCTTCAGGAACATCATCATCTGCTCGGTTCTTGGTAATAGTCGTTATTAAATACTCTCTCATAAGAGGGCCCTATTTTGAGAATTGGCAGCTGCCTCAGGGGCAAGGAAGGAGTAGGGAGCACTGGGGATCTAAGACATGACAAGTCTAGAACAGAGGTTAAAGGCAACGATGGAGAGGAATCATTGTTGCTGGTCACAGGTGAGTACACTTAAGTTCACTCACCTGCTGAGAGGGTTGAAGGGTCCCTAGTGCTCACACTGCACCCAACAGTGCTCCAAGGCAAGAGAGCAGGAGTGGAGAACATCTGATGGGGCTTCATGGATGGACACATGGACACATCGCCTCGCCCCCTCCTACCTCACCTCCCTTCTCTCCTTCTCCAGCCCAGCCCGCACCCTCCACTCCTCTGCTGCTAGTCTCCTCACCGTACCTCGTTCTCACCTGTCCCGCCATCGACCCCCGGCCCACGTCATCCCCCTGGCCTGGAATGCCCTCCCTCTGCCCATCCGCCAAGCTCGCTCTCTTCCTCCCTTCAAGGCCCTGCTGAGAGCTCACCTCCTCCAGGAGGCCTTCCCAGGCTGAGTCCCTTCCTTCCTCTCCCCCTCATCCCCCTCTCCATCCCCCACCACCTTACCTCCTTCCCTTCCCCACAGCACCTGTATATATGTATAGATGTTTGTACATATTTCTCTATTTATTTATTTATTTTACTTGTACATATCTATTCTATTTATTTTATTTTGTTAGTATGTTTGGTTTTGTTCTGTCTCCCCCTTTTAGATTGTGAGCCCACTGTTGGGTAGGGACTGTCTCTATATGTTGCCAATTTGGACTTCCCAAGCGCTTAGTACAGTGCTCTGCACATAGTGAGCGCTCAATAAATACGATTGATGATGATGGGGCTCCTGGGGGTTGAGAAGGAAAGGAGAGGAAAGGCAAACAATGCAGTTTCCCCTAAAGCACACATTCCTCCACCACCCCAAATCAACGTGTTGTTGAAAATACATGAGGACAGCCACAGACACCCTGGCTTCTCCACACATCCAGGCCAGGAAAGGCCAAGACACAAACAAGAGGTTTCCAGGGCCTGAACAGGGAAGCCTGCAGTGCCCAGGTCTTTCTATGGTCCCTACCAAGACTCAGGAGGCTACAACCCTCCAGAGAAGAATAGGGGTAGGCAGACAGACACATACACACCGTCTTAGTCTTAACACTGACCTCCCTCTCCCCTGAAAGCATCCCCTTACAGCTATGGCGAGGTCCTTTCTGCGAAAACTATAGATGTGGAAGGCATTTACTATGCCAGGACTGCTCACTAGGCTCTACCCTGCTCTTGCACCGGACCCCTCTCTAACCCTACAGATCCCTCCCCATGTTGTCCCAGGTATCAGACCTGTACAACTGGTATTTCTGACTTCAAAAGATACCCCACACTTCTATATATCGTAGTCAGTTTCTCATACGATGCCTGCATTTTTTGCCCTCCAGCCTCTTTGCAACTCATTCACCAGACATCTCACAATGAAGACTCCTTAATTGAGTTTAAGAGGATAAAAGGAGTCCATGATCTTCCCTGCCTCTCTCCTCAAAAAGCACCTTCCCCCTCTCTTTCTCAGAAGTGACTGCCAGACACAGAAGAGCCCCTTCATGGGAGACCGAGGATGTACGGAGTGACTCTGGAGACAGGACTGTGAGCACCCAGAGATTAGACCCATCTATAGAATTAAGGGCCCTGGGTCTTCTCAGACCCACAGTCAAGTCGAAAAACAGAACCAGTTTCCTGCACAGAGTCCCAGCCCCCATTTCCAGAAGTAGATTCTGTGTCCACAGTGGCCTCCTCTTCCTCTCTCCCCCAACTCAGCTAACCCTTAACACCCTCCATTCTCTCTCACACCACACACACACAAAAAAGCTTTCCTTGGAGTTAGCAGTACAGTCTGTGGCTCCATCTCAGTGACAGGGCAGCTCTGAAATTGAAGCCCAAGGTCCCAACGGCAGAGGGATGGTCTTCAAGGCCAGGAAGTATTGGACATCTGCTGTGGACAAGAGTCGTAGCGAATAAAAGTCTCCCTTTGATCATCACACCCAAACGTGCAGGCATTGTAGCTGCGTGACTTGTAGGAAAATGAGGCAGAACTAGGGTGAGGGACCATTTAAAAAAATAAAAATATAGTAAGAGACATCAGGGAACTGTGAGCATGTTCAAAAACATTAAGGAAGGGATTATTTCACCACAGGAGTAGTTGAAGATGATCAGAAAGGGAAGAAGAGCGAATGCTTAGGATGCATGAAGCAAGGGGAAAAACCAGAGTTAACAGATTTCAAGATCTGGCAGTTGTGATATAGGAAATAACAATGAGAAATGTTGAGTAGGTGAGGAAGATTTGGGGACTGGGCAGATCCAGTGGCTTCAGATATCACCAGAGTCTTGGTTAGTAGTAATGCCTTTTAATACTTCCCAAGTGCAGAACCCTCTACTGAAACATTGGCAGTTGCTTCAGTGACAAAGAAGGAATAGTGAAAACTATGGATGTAAGGCAGAAGTCTACAACAGAGGGAGAAGGTAATAGGTATGAGAGTCAGTGAGGGAGAGGAGCCATTGTCCCTGAGCCGGGCAGAGAGTCAAGTTGAATTCCTTCTCACCTGCTGGGAGATGATGGAGGTGGTCCTAGGGCCCAGATTCCCCCCCAGCAGCACCCTGGGGCCTGACAGCAGGAGTGAAAAAGACAGCTGATGGGGCTCCCAGTGACTGACAAGGAAAGGGGAGGAAAGGCAAACAATTCAGTTTCTTTAAAGGGAGACATTCCTCCACTCCCCCTAAATCAACCTATTGTTCAAAAAACATTAGAGAGCCCCCACAGACACCCTGACTTCTCCACTCTTCTCTCCTCAGGATCTACACAAACCCAGGCCAAAGACGACCTGGACCCAAAGGACGGGAGAGCTTCAGGACAAACGTAGACAAAACAGGGATGTGGGAAAGCCTACAATACCTGGGGCTTTAGCAGCTTTCTATGCTCCCTATTAACACTCAGGCAGGTGGCTAAAGGACCCCAGAGAAGAATGCTGTGAGGATGGACACACACACACACACACACACACACACACACACACACAACCACCCCACACAATCTTGACACCCACCTCCCACTCCCCTGGGAGCAACACTTTACAAATAGGGAAAAGTCCCATCTGTGGGAACTCCAGGTATGCAAGGCAGTTCCAACACCAGGACTGCTCATGCTACTGTCTTTCACTGGACATCTCTCTCCTCCATAAAGAGCCTTATCTTCCCTGCTTCCAATTGTCAGGGCTGTAAGGCTACTATTCCTGACTCCAAAAGATAACCCACATTTCTGTATACGGCAAATTCATTCTGTAGTACAAACGTTTGCATTTTCACCTCTCCAGCCTCAATGCACCTCACTCCCTCACCCTCGCCAGCCCACTTCCACTCAAGTCTCTATAATTCAGTTTCTCAAAAGAGAATAAAGGAGGCCAAGACCTCTCCCGCCTCTACCTTCACACAGCACCTCCCTCTTCTCCCAAAGCGACTGTCCGACACAGAAGAACCCCTTCGTGGGAGGCCGAGGATATACAGAGTGACTCTGGAAATGGGACTGGGAGCACCCAGAAATTAGACCTGTCTATAGAATCGAGGGCCCCGGGTCTCGTCAGACCCACAGTCAAATCAAACAGAACCAGTTCCCTGCACAGAGCCCCAGCCCCCAGTTCCAGAAGCTGCTTCTGTGTCCACAGTGGCCTCCTCTTGCTCACTGCTCTCTTCCCCAATTCCGCTAACCTTAGCCCCTTTCTCTCTTTCAAAGACACGCACACCAAAAAAATGCTTCCCTTAGAGGTGGCAGTACAGCTCACAACTCCATCTCACTGGTGGGGCAGGTCTGAGATTTGATCCATTGGTGCAAAATGGCAAGGGGATGGTCCTTGAGGCCAGGAAAGGCATTGGGCACCTGATGTAGACAGAGTAATAGTGAGTAAGTCTCCCCTCGGCCATCCCACCCCAACCTTCGCACTGCCAGACATGGAACATTTGGAACTTAGGCAGGTGGGACAGCTAAGAAGACTGAGGATGAAGTAGACCAAGTGAGTAAAGTTTGGGGACAGGGCAAATCCAGTGGCTTCAGGTGTCACTGGACTCTGCTAATAGAAGTCATGTTTTGCGCTGAGTAGTTCAATAAACACTATCACCTCAATTGCAAAGAGGGAGTATGGAAACCTGAGGCTACAAAGCAGGAGTTCAGTCTAGAATAGAGTCAAGACAATAGGCATGGAAGTTCATGATGGAAGAGGACCATTGTTATTGAGCAGGGGAGAGAGAAGAGTAAAGTTTCTTCTCACCTGCTATGAGAGCATTGAGATGGTCCTAGTGCCCAGAATCCCCCCACAACAGCACTCTGCAGCATGAGGACACGAGTGGAGATGATCTGATGGTGCTCCTGGGGAGCTGAAAATAGGCAAGCAATGCAGTTTTTGTACAGGAGACATTCCTGCACCACCCTCAAATCAACCCACTTTGCAAAATGCCTAAGAGGATGGCCACAGAAACTCTGGCTTCCCCACTCTTCCCTCCCTGTCACTGGATCGCCATATACACCCAGCCCAGGGAAGCTCTGGACACAAAGTCCAAGCGGTCTCCAAGGCAACTGGTGACTGAACAGGGATGTGAGAAGGCCTGAAGTAACCAGGGCTATCTGTTCTATACTCCCTACCAAAACCCAGCTAGAAAGCTAGAGAAATCCAGGGAAGAATGGATTTAGAAGCCTTAACAGTGACATCCCACTCCCCTGGGAGCAACTCCTCACAGAATATGGTTAAGTGTCTTCTGTGGGAGCTACGGATGTGCCGAGGCGGTTCCCGTGAGATGCCCGTCTGCTATGCTCTTTCACTGGACTCCTCGTTCCATCCCCCAAGCATTAGGGCTGGCATTCCTAAGACCAGATCCCCCAACCTTCTGTATAGTGCAAAGTCAGTTACTCACACAATGCCTGCATTTTCAGCTCTCCACCCTCTATGCAACTTTCACTGCACCTCATTCTCTCACCGACATCCATCTCACACCAAAGTCCCCATAATTCAGTTTCTCAGATGATCAAGTAGACCAACCTCCCTGCCTGTCTTCACAAAACCCACCTTCCTTCCCCAGAAGGGACCGTCATACACAGAGGAGTCCCTTTGTGAGAGGCCGAGGATGTACAGAGCGACTCTGGAGACGGGACTGTGAGCACCCAGAGGTTAGACCCGTCTATAGAATTAAGGGCCCTGGGTCTTCTCAGACCCACAGTCAAGTCCAATAGAACCAGTTCCCTGCACAAAGCCCCAGCCCCCATTTCCAGAAATGTCTTCTGGTGTCCACAGTGGCCTCCTCTTCCTCATCTCTCTCCCTGAACCCAACTCCCCCCACACACACACACACACCCAAACACCTTCCCTTAGAGGTAGTAGTACATCCCTAGGTGCCATCTTGCCCCCTTTTAGGCTGTGAGCCCACTGTTGGATAGGGACTGTCTCTATATGTTGCCATCTTGTACTTCAAGTGCTTAGTACAGTGCTCTGCACAAAGTAAGCGCTCAATAAATATGATTGATTGAACAGGTGTGAAATTTCACCTGATGGTCTAAACAGCAAAGAGATGGTCCTCGAGCCTGGGAAGTGTGCAACATCCGCTGTAGAGAATGTTTTTTTTTAAAAAAAAAATTCTCTTCTCCATCAACCCAGTCCCACCTTTGCACTGCCATGCTCTGAGACTGAGGAACCTCTAGGAAAACAATATAAAGCTGGGGTGGAAGTGTGGATTTATTTTATTTTTAAGATTAGGGGAACTGAGGGCACGTTTGAAAGTACTGACAAAGGAATTAATTCAACAGTGAATGGTTGAAGATGATCAGGAAGAGAGGGGAGAAGTGGATTCAAGGGTTTCCCATGGCTCCATCAATGGTAGGGCAGGTCGGAGATTTAACACGATGGTCCAAATGGCAGAGGGATGGTCCTCGAAGCTGGAAAATTCATTAGACAGCCACTTAAAAGACAGTAAGACCTAGTAAATATCTGCCTTCAATCATCCCAAGATGGCCTCTGCCAGAAATTAAGACTGTGGGACTTGTAGGAAGACACTGTAAACCTGGGGTGGAGAGCGGTTAAGATGAGGAAATTGTGGGCATGTTAGAAAGCACTGAAGAAGGTATTCATTTAGCACAGCAGAAGAGCTTGCAAATGGTCATTGGGAAGGGAGGAAGAGAGGATGTGAGTGAAGCAAGGGTAATCAAAAGCTTGAAGAGACTAATTAAAGTGTGACATAGCTGGGAACAATGAGGATCGACGTGGAATATGTGAGGAAGATTTGGGGATGGAAAAAGTCCAGTGGCTTCAGGTATCAGATTCCTGGATAGTAGTGATAGTATTTATTAAATGCTTCCCGAGTGCAAGGCACTGTACTAAGCGCTGATAGTTACCTCAGTGATGAGAAGGAAGTAAGGAAAACTGGGGATGTTAAGGCCAGAGTTAAGTCTGGAAGGCACAAAGACAGTAGGCAAGCAAGTCAAGTGAGGGAAGGGAACCACTATTGCTGAGCAAGAGAGAACAAAGTTGAACTTCTTCTCACCTGCTAGGAGATGGTCCTAGTGCCTGATTTGCCCCAGTTTCCCTCTGTGGCGTGAAAGCAGGAAGGTAGAAGATCTGTTGGTGCTCCTGGTAGGCCGAGAAGGAAATGGGAAGAAATGCAAACAATTAAGTTTCTCTGATAGACACATTCCTCCACCGCCCCAACAAAAATCAACCTATCGAAGATGCATGAGATGACACCCACGGGCACCTTGGATTCTCCACTTTTCCATCTTCCACCCCTAGGCTACTTCAGGTCTCCACACAGATAACAGTTCTCCAGGGCAACTGCCAAATAAATGGAGCTGAGGGAAAGCCTGCAATACCCAAGACCATTTCTGCTTTCTATGCTTCCTACCCCAACTCATGGAAAAGGCTATAGGGCTCCAGAGAACAATGGGGTGGACACCCATACCCCATCTTGACACTGACCCCTCACTCCCTTGTAAACAACCCCTCACAGGCATAGAAAGGTCATTTTTGTGGGCACTACAGATGCGTAAAGCAGATCCAATGAGAGAATTGTTCACTATGTTCTATCCTACTCCTGCACTGGATCCCTCTCTCCCCCAACGATTCCTCACCCCCAAGAAAGTTTCAGACCTGCAGGGCTGGTATTCTTCACTCTAAAGATACCCCACACTTCTGTATATTGGAAAAATGAATTTATATTACAAATGCCTGCATTTTCAGCTCTACAGCCAACTCGTTCACTCTACCTCGAATTAGTCTCATGACTAATAGTTCTCACTAGAGAATGAAGTGGGCAGTGACCTTCCCTGCCTCTCTTTTAAGAATATCTCCCACCTCTTTGCCCCCAGAAGCAACTGCTAGACACAGAAGAGTCCCTTCGAGGGGGATTGAGGATGTACAGAGTGACTCTGAAGACAGGACTATGGGCACCCGGAGATCAGACCCATCTATCAAATTAAGGGCTCCGGGTCTTCTCAGACCCACAGTCGAATCAAACAGAACCAGTTCCCTGCACAGAGCCCCAGTCCCCTTTTCCAGAAGCAGCTTCTATGTCTGTAGTGGCCTCCCTTGGCTCACTGTTCTGTCCCCCAACCCAGCTAATCCTAACCCCTTTCACACATACAAAAAAAGAAAATAATAATAATAAGGAGTCTCCCAAAACCTTCCCCTTGAGATAGCAATACAGCCCACAGCTCCACCTCCATGACAGGGCGGGTTAGGTCTCAAAGTTGACCTCTTAATCCAAATGGCAGACGGATGGTCCTCAAGGCCAGAAAATGTATCAGGCAACCTCTGTGGAAATAGCAATACCTAGTCAGAGTCTGCCTTTAATCATCCCCACCACTAACCTGGGCATAGTCAAGGGTTGAGGGTGCAGGACTTCTTTCCCGGTCTCACATTGGGGCGGGCAGAAGGGCAATGCCCGGTGGAAGACAGACATAAGAGAACTTCTGAAGGAAATAAAAATAATGGGTATTGGGGAAAGAGTTTAAGGCAACAAAGGGGATTGCATTGTAGTAGAAAAATGATTTTTAAGGGTTGGAAGAGAGTACAGGATCTGGATTTCAGCTAGTTGAGTAACTAGAGAAGAGGATAAGATAGAGATACACTGAGAAGGTTGGCATTGAAAGAGTAAGAGTATATAGTCTGAGTTGGAGTACAGGAGGAAGGCGGGGAAGTAGGGAGAGAGAAGGCAATCGACTGCCTTCAAGATGGCATATATTAAGCCCATTAGTGGAAACGAGCAAGTGAGGTTAGACACAGTCCCTGTCCCTCACAGAGTTCACACTTTCCATTGTTGTTTTATAGTTAAAGATCCTTGAGGACCGGAGAAGTAACTTACCCAAGGCCAATCAATCAATTGTATTTTTTGAGCACTTACTGTATGCAGAGCACTGTACTAAGTGCTTGACACAGTACACACGGGTCACACAGTACACCAGTAGTAGAGCTGAGATTAGAAGCCATATCCTTCTGAATCTCAGGCTTATCTTCTATCCCCCACACCATGTTGCTTCCTAAAGAAGAAACAGCTGGTCTCTGTACTGATATTAAAGAAAATTAGAGTTGTGGGGGAGTTGCTTATAGGAATGATCTTCAGGAGATGAGAGAGCAGAGAAATCCTTACCGTGATCAATACTGGCTGCAATAAGAGGGGGAAAAAAAAGTAAAAAACAGGAAACAAAGTGCTTAAGTTCTTCATCTGTAGGAGTTAGGTAGAAATGGGCAAGTCACCCCCAATCTCTGGGTCAGTGAGACATTTGAAAATTAATACAGAAAATCAGAATGAATCACTGTAGCCATACCGGGATAATGGAAAGAGAGGGAGCAGTTGCTCCTCAAAACCCCAACCTGGGTCAGCCCCCTCCCCACGCAACCACCCCAGCTAAAACTGTCTATACCCTATAACTCCTCCCCCTGGGCTTCCAGGCTGTCCATCCATCCCCTGGCCCCCTCCTACCTCCCCTCCCTTCTGTCCTTCTCCAGCCCAGCCCGCACCCTCCGCTCCTCTGCTGCTAATCTCCTCACTATTAGGCCTCCTTCTCACCTGTCCCGCCATCGCCCCCCGGCCCATGTCCTCCCCCTGGCCCGTAATGCCCCCAATCCCTCTGCCCATCCGCCAAGCTCGCTCCCTTCCTCCCTTCAAGGCCCTACTGAGAGCTCACCTCCTCCAGGAGGCCTTCCCAGACTGAGCCCCCTCCTTCCTCTCCCCCTCGTCCCCCTCTCCATCCCCCCCATCTAACCTCCTTCCCTTCTCCACAACACCTGTATATATGTTTGTACATATTTATTACTCTATTTTACTTGTACATATCTAGTCTATTTATTTTATGTTGTTAGTATGTTTGGTTTTGTTCTCTGTCTCCCCCTTTTAGACTGTGAGCCCACTGTTGGGTAAGGACTGTCTCTATATGTTGCCACCTTGTACTTCCCAAGCTCTTAGTACAGCAAACAGTAAGCACTCAATAAATATGATTGATCTATTCTATTTATTTAATTTTGTTAATATGTTTTGTTGCCTGTCTCCCCCTTTTAGACTGTGAGCCCACTGTCGGGTAAGGACTGTCTCTATATGTTGCCACCTTGTACTTCCCAAGCTCTTACTACAGCAAACAGTAAGCACTCAATAAATATGATTGATCTATTCTATTTATTTTATTTTGTTAATATGTTTTGTTGTCTGTCTCCCCCTTTTAGACTGTGAGCCCACTGTCGGGTAAGGACTGTCTCTGTATGTTGCCACCTTGTACCTCCCAAGCTCTTAGTACAGCAAACAGTAAGCACTCAATAAATATGATTGATCTATTCTATTAATTTTATTAATATGTTTTGTTCTCTGTCTCCCCCTTCTAGACTGTGAGCCCACTGTTGGGTAGGGATGGTCTCTATATGTTGCCAACTTGTACTTCCCAAACGCTTAATATGGTGCTCTGCACACAGTAAGCGCTCAATACAATTGATGATGATGATGTTGGGTAGGGACCGTCTCTATATGTTGCCAGCTTGTACTTCCGAAGCGCTTAGTACGGTGCTCTACACTCAGTAAGCGCTCAATAAATATAATTGATTGATTCCCTCCACCAAGGTCAACAGGACACCATCCCCCAAAGCAGTAGCCCCTACCCCTAAAAAAGGAACAGAAAGAACCCCCCAATACAACCCCCATTACCTTAGGGAGGAAAATAACTGTTTAGCAGAACCTACAGAAACAGCCCAACAAAGGAGGCTACCTCCATGGAGGCTTATATGGGTGGGGGAGCTTAATTGGGAGCAGCTGATTAAGGTGGGAAGCAAGCAGGAATTCCTCATCTCCTGGGCTGGAGCAGGAACACCTGGGCTGGGGCGGAGGTCGGCAGCCTCCAGGGAGGAAAGCGCTTGGGAAGGACAAGTTGGCAACATAGAGAGACGGTCCCTCCCCAACAGTGGGCTCACAGTCTAGAAAGTAAATAAAACTGGGATATAAACTGGTAAATAAAACTGACCTACCGCTCTGCACTCACGAAATGCTTAATCATCATCATCATCATCAATCGTATTTATTGAGCGCTTACTATGTGCAGAGCACTGGACTAAGCGCTTGGGAAGTACAAGTTGGCAACATATAGAGACAGTCCCTACCCAACAGTGGGCTCACAGGCTAAAAGGGGGAGACGGAGAACAAAGCCAAACATACTGACAAAATAAAATAAATAGAATAGATATGGACAAGTAAAATAAATAAATAAATGAATAGAGTAATAAATGTGTACAAACATATCTACATATATACAGGGGCTGTGGGGAAGGGAAGGAGGTAAAGCGGGGGGGATGGAGAGGGGGATGAGGGGGAGAGGAAGGAAGGGGCTCAGTCTGGGAAGGCCTCCCGGAGGAGGTGAGCTCTCAGCAGGGCCTTGAAGGGAGGAAGAGAGCTAATGATGATGATGATGGCATTTGTTAAGTGCTTACTATGTGCCAAGCACTATTCTAAGCACTAGGGGGGATGATACAAGGTGATCAGCTTGTCCCGCGTGGGGCTCACAGTCGTCATCCCCATTTTCCAGATGAGGTCACTGAGGCCCAGAGAAGTGAAGTGACTTGCCCAAGGTCGCACAGCAGACATGCGGCGGAGCTGGGATTCGAACCCATGAACCCAGGGAGGAAATAATAATAATAATGAGAGCATTTGTTAAGCGCTTACTATGTGCAAAGCACTGTTCTAAGCGCTGGAAGCACGGAGACCTCCATGGAGGAGGGGGGCTAGGGTGGGGGCGGGGCCCGGGAGCCTCCCCGCAAATGACCCCACTTTCTGGAAACCCGTGGTCACAGTGGACTGGCCACCCCACATTTGATCCCTTTACCAGGGGTTTGACAATGCCATTATTCCCTTTAATAATAATAATAATAATAATGTTGGTATTTGTCAAGCGCTTACTATGTGCCAAGCACTGTTCTAAGCGCCGGGGGGAACACAAGGAGATGAGGTTGTCCCATGTGGGGCTCACAGTCTTAATCCACGTTTTACAGATGAGGGAACTGAGGCCCAGAGAAGTGAGGTGACTTGCCCAAGGTCACACAGCAGACAAGTGGGGGAGGCGGAATTCGAACCCATGACCTCTGACTCCCAAGCCCGCGCTCTTTCCACTGAGCCGCGCTGCCCTCAGCATCCCTTTTCCACTGGCATTTCGGCCGGAGAGAAGCGCCGCAGAGAAGCGGCGTGGCTCAGTGGGAAGAGCCCGGGCTTTGGAATCAGAGGTCGTGGGTTCGAATCCCGGCTCCGCCACATGTCTGCTGTGTGACCTTGGGCAAGTCGCTTCACTTCTCTGAGCCTCAGTTCCCTCATCTGTAAAATGGGGATTAAAAGACTGGGAGCCCCACGTGGGACAACCTGATCACTTTGTATCCCCCCCCAGCGCTTAGAACAGTGCTCTGCACATAGTAAGTGCTTAACAAATGCTATTATTATTGTTATTATTATTATTATTATTATTATTATTCTCTGAGCCTCAGTGACCTCATCTGTAAAATGGGGATGAAGACTGGGAGCCCCACGTGGGACAACCTGATCACCTTGCATCCCCCCGGCGCTTAGAACAGTGCTTTGCACATAGTAAGCGCTCAGTAAATAGGATTGAATGAATTTGGCCCCTCCTAAGAAGCAGGGGTTGGGGCGGAGTGGGGGGGTCTCGGGGAGGAGGTGACAAAGCCCCCCCAACCCCACAGCTCGGCCCGGACGGCTGCCCCTGGAGGGGGATTATTATCAGAGAATAATGATAAGAATTGTGGCATTTGTTAAGCGCTTACTATGTGCAAAGCACTGTGCTAAGCGCTGGGGAGGTTACAAGGTGATCAGGTTGTCCCACAGGGGGCTCACGGTCTCAATCCCCATTTAACAGATGAGATCACTGAGGCCCAGAGAAGTGAAGTGACTTGTCCAGAGTCACCCAGCTGGCAGTCGGCGGAGCTGGGATTCGAACCCATGACCTCGGACTCCAAAGCCTGGGCTCTTTCTGCTGAGCCACCCTGCTTCCATGTAGATAGGTGTTAATACCAGTGTCCTCTCCCAGTAATAATGTTATAATAATAATGGCATTTATTAAGCGCTTACTATGTGCCAAGCACTGTTCTAAGCGCTGGGGAGGTTACAAGGTGATGAGGTGGTCCCACAGGGGGCTCCCGGTCTTCATCCCCATTTGACAGATGAGGGAACTGAGGCTCAGAGAAGTGAAGTGACTTGTCCAGAGTCACCCAGCTGGCAGTCGGCGGAGCTGGGATTCGAACCCATGACCTCGGACTCCAAAGCCTGGGCTCTTTCTGCTGAGCCACCCTGCATCCCTGTAGATAGGTGTTAATACCAGTGTCCTCTCCCAGTAATAATGTAATAATAATAATGGCATTTATTAAGCGCTTACTATGTGCCAAGCACTGTTCTAAGCGCTGGGGAGGTTACAAGGTGATCAGGTTGTCCCACGGGGGGCTCACGGTCTTCATCCCCATTTGACAGATGAGGGAACTGAGGCCCAGAGAAGTGAAGTGACTTGCCCAGAGTCACCCAGCTGACAGTCGGCGGAGCTGGGATTCGAACCCATGACCGCGGACTCCAAAGCCTGGGCTCTTTCTGCTGAGCCACGCTGCTTCCAAGTAGATAGGTGTTAATACCAGTGTCCTCTCCCAGTAATAATGTTATAATAATAATAATGGCACTTATTAAGCGCTTACTATGTGCAAAGCACTGTTCTAAGCGCTGGGGAGGTTACAAGGTGATCAGGTTGTCCCACGGGGGGCTCACGGTCTTCATCCCCATTTTACAGATGAGATCGCTGAGGCCCAGAGAAGTGAAGTGACTTGGCCAAAGGCACACGGCTGATAATTGGTGGAGCCGGGATTCGAATCCATGACCTCGAACTCCACAGCCCGGGCTCTTTCCGCATGAGCCACCCTGCTTCCATGTAGATAGGTGTTAATACCAGTGTCCTCTCCCAGTAATAATGTTATAATAATAATAATGGCACTTATTAAGCGCTTACTATGTGCCAAGCACTGTTCTAAGCGCTGGGGAGGTTACAAGGTGATCAGGTACTCCCACGGGGGGCTCACGGTCTCAATACCCATTTTACAGATGAGATCGCTGAGGCCCAGAGAAGTGAAGTGACTTGGCCAAAGGCACACGGCTGATAATTGGTGGAGCCGGGATTCGAATCCATGACCTCGAACTCCACAGCCCGGGCTCTTTCCGCATGAGCCACCCTGCTTCCATGTAGATAGGTGTTAATACCAGTGTCCTCTCCCAGTAATAATGTTATAATAATAATAATAATGGCATTTATTAAGCGCTTACTTTGTGCAAAGCACTGTTGTAAGCGCTGGGGAGGTTACAAGGTGATGGGGTTGTCCCACAGGAGGGCTCACAGTCTTCATCCCCGTTTTACAGATGAGGTCACTGAGGCCCAGAGAAGTGAAGTGACTTGACCCAAGTCACACAGCTGACAGTTGGCGGAGCCGGGATTCGAACCCATGACCTCGGACTCCAAAGCCCGGGCTCTTTCCGCTGTCCTCTCCCAGTAATAATGTTATAATAATAATAATAATGGCATTTATTAAGCGCTTACTATGTGCCAAGCACTGTTCTAAGCACCGGGGAGGTTACGAGGTGATGAGGTCGTCCCCCGGGGTGGGGGCTCCCGGTCTTCATCCCCATTTGACAGATGAGGGAACTGAGGCCCAGAGAAGTGAAGCGACTTGCCCAAAGTCACACAGCTGACAGTTGGCAGAGCTGGGATTCGAACCCATGACCTTGGACTCCAAAGCCCGGGCTCTTTCCGCTGAGCCACGCTGCTTCCATGTAGATAGGTGTTAATACCAGTGTCCTCTCCCAGTAATAATGTTATAATAATAATAATAATGATGGCATTTATTAAGCGCCTACTATGTGCAGAGCACTGTTCTAAGCGCTGGGGAGGTTACAAGGTGATGGGGTTGTCCCACGGGGGGCTCACGGTCTTCATCCCCATTTTACAGATGAGATCACTGAGGCCCAGAGTAGCGTGGCTCAGTGGAAAGAGCCCGGGCTTTGGAGTCAGAGGTCAAGGGTTCAAATCCCGGCTCTGCCACTTGTCAGCTGGGTGACTTTGGGCAAATCACTTAACTTCTCTGTGCCTCAGTTGCCTCATCTGTAAAATGGGGATTAAGACTGTGACCCCCCACTTGGGACAACCTGTTCACCTTGTAACCTCCCCAGCGCTTAGAACAGTGCTTGGCAAATAGTAAGCGCTTAATAAAAGCCATTTCAAAAAAAAAAAACCACAGCTGACAAGTGGTGAAACCAGGATTCGAACCCATGACCTCTGCCTCCAAAGCCCGGGCTCTTTCCACTGAGCCACGCTGCTTCTCTTACGTTGGCATTTGTGAAGTGCCTACTCTGTGCCAAGCACTGCTCCAAGCGCCGGGGGGACACAAGGCCAACAGGTTGTCCCACGTGGGGCCCACAATCCCAATCCCCACTCTACAGATGAGGCAACTGAGGCACAGAGAAGCGAGTGCGACGCATTCGAACTCGAGCTCCGTGTCTCGGTGGGTTTCATTTTCCGCGTCTCGAACCCAATGCCCACGGACAGACGCCACCCCGCTCCTTCGGGGGACGGCACCGGGTGCATTCATTCATTCCGTCGTATTTATTGAGCGCTTCCTGTGTGCAGAGCACTGGACTGAGCGCTTGGGAAGTCCAAGATGGCAACATCTAGAGACTGTCTACAAGGGGGAGACGGACGACAAAACAAAACATATTCACAAAATTAAATAAATAGAATAAATCTGTCACCCTGTCTTCTGAAGACTTGGAGCCCCCCGTGTTTTGCTGTCTGTCTCCCCGCTTCCAGACTGTGAGCCCGCTGTGGGCAGGCAGGGGCTCTCTTTGTTGCCGAATTGTCCTTCCCAAGCGCTTAGTACAGCGCTCTGCACACGGTAAGTGCTCAATAAATACGATTGAATGAATGAATGGTGCCTGTTACACGTTTTGCTGTCTGTCTCCCCCCTTGTAGACTGTGAGCCCGCCGTGGGCAGGCAGGGGCTCTCTTTGTTGCCGAATTGTCCTTCCCAAGCGCTTAGTACAGTGCTCTGCACACAGTAAGTGCTCAATAAATACAACTGAATGAATGAATGAATGAATGTCCCCCCCTTCTGGACTGTGAGCCCGCTGTGGGCAGGGACCGTCTCTCTTTGTTGCCAAATTGTCCTTCCCACGCGCTTAGTACAGTGCTCTGCACACATAAGCGCTCAATAAATACGACTGAATGAATGAACGTCTCCCCCCTTCTCGACTGTGAGCCCGCTGTGGGCAGGGAGGGGCTCTCTTTGTTGCCGAATTGTCCTTCCCAAGCGCTTAGTACAGTGCTCTGCACACAGTTAGCGCTCAATAAATACAACTGAATGAATGAATGAATGTCCCCCCCTTGTAGACTGTGAGCCCGCTGTGGGCAGGGAGGGGCTCTCTTTGTTGCCGAATTGTCCTTCCCAAGCGCTTAGTACAGTGCTCTGCACACAGTAAGCGCTCAATAAATACGATTGAATGAATGAACGTCCCCCCCCCCCCTTGTAGACTATGAGCCCGCTGTGGGCAGGGAGGGGCTCTCTTTGTTGATGAATTGTCCTTCCCAAGCGCTTAGTACAGTGCTCTGCACACAGTAAGCGCTCAATAAATACAACTGATTGAATGAATGAATGAATGAATGTCCCCCCCTTCTAGACTGTGAGCCCACTGTGGGCAGGGAGGGGCTCTCTTTGTTGCCAACTTGTCCTTCCCAAGCGCTTAGTACAGTGCTCTGCACACGGTAAGCGCTCAATAAATACAATTGAATGAATGAATGGTGCCTGTTACACGTTTTGCTGTCTGTCTCCCCCCTTGTAGACTGTGAGCCCGCCGTGGGCAGGCAGGGGCTCTCTTTGTTGCCGAATTGTCCTTCCCAACCGCTTAGTACAGTGCTCTGCACACAGTAAGCGCTCAATAAATACAACTGAATGAATGAATGAATGAATGTCCCCCCCTTCTGGACTGTGAGCCCGCTGTGGGCAGGGACCGTCTCTCTTTGTTGCCGAATTGTCCTTCCCACGCGCTTAGTACAGTGCTCTGCACACGTAAGCGCTCAATAAATACGATTGAATGAATGAACGTCTCCCCCCTTGTAGACTGTGAGCCTGCTGTGGGCAGGCAGGGGCTCTCTTTGCTGCCGAATTGTCCTTCCCAAGCGCTTAGTACAGTGCTCTGCACACAGTAAGCGCTCAATAAATACAACTGAATGAATGAATGAATGTCCCCCCCTTCTAGACTGTGAGCCCGCTGTGGGCAGGGACCGTCTCTCTTTGTTGCCGAATTGTCCTTCCCACGCGCTTAGTACAGTGCTCTGCACACATAAGCGCTCAATAAATACGACTGAATGAATGAACGTCTCCCCCCTTCTCGACTGTGAGCCCGCTGTGGGCAGGGAGGGGCTCTCTTTGTTGCTGAATTGTTCTTCCCAAGCGCTTAGTACAGTGCTCTGCACAAAGGAAGCGCTCAATAAATACGATTGAATGAATGAATGGTGCCTGTTACACGTTTTGCTGTCTGTCTCCCCCCTTCTCGACTGTGAGCCCGCTGTGGGCAGGCAGGGGCTCTCTTTGTTACTGAATTGTCCTTCCCAAGCGCTTAGTACAGTGCTCTGCACAAAGGAAGCGCTCAATAAATACGATTGAATGAATGAATGGTGCCTGTTACACGTTTTGCTGTCTGTCTCCCCCCTTCTCGACTGTGAGCCCGCTGTGGGCAGGCAGGGGCTCTCTTTGTTACTGAATTGTCCTTCCCAAGCGCTTAGTACAGTGCTCTGCACACAGGAAGCGCTCAATAAATACGAATGAATGAATGAATGGTGCCTGTTACACGTTTTGCTGTCTGTCTCCCCCCTTCTCGACTGTGAGCCCGCTGTGGGCAGGCAGGGGCTCTCTTTATTACTGAATTGTCCTTCCCAAGCGCTTAGTACAGTGCTCTGCACACAGGAAGCGCTCAATAAATACGAATGAATGAATGAATGGTGCCTGTTACACCTTTTGCTGTCTGTCTCCCCCCTTCTCGACTGTGAGCCCGCTGTGGGCAGGGAGGGGCTCTCTTTGTTGCCGAATTGTCCTTCCCAAGCGCTTAGTACAGCGCTCTGCACACAGGAAGCGCTCAATAAATACGAATGAATGAATGAATGGTGCCTGTTACACGTTTTGCTGTCTGTCTCCCCCTTTCTAGACTGTGAGCCCGCTGTGGGCAGGCAGGGGCTCTCTTTGTTGCCGAATTGTTCTTCCCAAGCGCTTAGTACAGTGCTCTGCACACGGTAAGCGCTCAATAAATACGATTGAATGAATGAATGGTGCCTGTTACACGTTTTGCTGTCTGTCTCCCCCCTTCTCGACTGTGAGCCCGCTGTGGGCAGGCAGGGGCTCTCTTTGTTGCCGAATTGTTCTTCCCAAGCGCTTAGTACAGTGCTCTGCACACAGGAAGCGCTCAATAAATACAACTGAATGAATGAATGAACGTCCCCCCCCTTCTAGACTGTGAGCCCACTGTGGGCAGGGAGGGGCTCTCTTTGTTGCCGAATTGTCCTTCCCAAGCGCTTAGTACAGCGCTCTGCACACAGGAAGCGCTCAATAAATACGATTGAATGAATGAATGGTGCCTGTTACACGTTTTGCTGTCTGTCTCCCCCCTTCTCGACTGTGAGCCCGCTGTGGGCAGGGAGGGGCTCTCTTTGTTGCCAAATTGTCCTTCCCAAGCGCTTAGTACAGTGCTCTGCACACAGGAAGCGCTCAATAAATACGAATGAATGAATGAATGGTGCCTGTTACACGTTTTGCTGTCTGTCTCCCCCCTTCTCGACTGTGAGCCCGCTGTGGGCAGGCAGGGGCTCTCTTTGTTGCCAAATTGTCCTTCCCAAGCGCTTAGTACGGTGCTCTGCACACGGTAAGCGCTCAATAAATACAATTGAATGAATGAATGGTGCCTGTTACACGTTTTGCTGTCTGTCTCCCCCCTTGTAGACTGTGAGCCCGCCGTGGGCAGGCAGGGGCTCTCTTTGTTGCCGAATTGTCCTTCCCAAGCGCTTAGTACAGCGCTCTGCACACGGTAAGCGCTCAATAAATACGATTGAAAGAATGAATGAGTGAATGAATGAGGGAGCGGCGGCCCAGAGGAGTGATTTGCCCAAAGTCACACGGTGGACAAGCGAAGCAGCGTGGCTCAGTGGAAAGAGCCCGGGCTTTGGAGTCCGAGGTCCTGGGTTCGAATCCCGGCTCCGCCACTTATCAGCTGGGTGACTTTGGGCGAGTCACTTCACTTCTCTGGGCCTCAGTTCCCTCATCTGTAAAATGGGGATGAAGACGGTGAGCCCCCCCCGTGGGACAACACGATCACCTTGTAACCTCCCCGGCGCTTAGAACAGTGCTTGGCACATAGTAAGCGCTTAATAAATGCCATTACAGAATAAATAAAAAGTGGCGGAGGCGGGATTAGAACCCAGGACCTCCGGACTCCCAGCCAGCGTGCTCTACCCACTAGGCCGCTCGGCTGCTATTCTTTTCACTCCCACGACCAGAGTCCCTAGGAATGAAGGGACACTGAGGGTTATTATTATTGATCGATCAATCAATCAATCAATCAATCAATCGTATTTATTGAGCGCTTACTGTGTGCAGAGCACTGTACTAAGCGCTTGGGAAGTACAAGTCGGCGACACTTAGAGACAGTCCCTACCCAACAGCAGGCTCACAGTCTAGAAGATAATAATAATAATAATGATATTATAATGATAATGATATTATCATATAAATATTAATAATAATGACATTAATGATAATAATTAAATAATAACGGCCTAGTGGCAGTATTTGCTGAGCGCTTACTCTGCAAATAAGAAATAATAATAATTGCGGCATCTGTTAAGCGCTCACTCTGAGCACTGGGGTGGACGTGCCCGGGGTCGCACATGAATTCACTCATTCAATCGTATTTATTGAGCGCTTACTGCGTGCAGAGCACTGTACTAAGCGCTTGGGAAGTACAAGTCGGTGACACATAGAGACGGTCCCTACCCGACGGCGGGCTCACAGTCTAGAAGATAATAATAATAATGATATTATAATGATAATGATATTATCATATTAATATTAATAAGAGTTATATTAATAATGATATTATCATATTAATATTAATGATAGTGATATTGATGATAATAATGATATTGTCCTATTAATATTTATGGTAGTGATATTAATGATAATAATGATAATTAAACAATAATGGCCTAGTGGCAGTACTTGCTGAGCGCTTACTCTGCAAATAAGAAATAATAATAATTGCGGCATCTGTTAAGCGCTCACTCTGAGCACTGGGGTGGACGTGCCCGGGGTCGCACATGAATTCATTCATTCAATCGTATTTATTGAGCGCTTACTGTGTGCAGAGCACTGTACTAAGCGCTGGGGAAGTCCAAGTCGGCGACACATAGAGACAGTCCCTACCCAACAGCGGGCTCACAGTCTAGAAGATAATAATAATAATGATCTTATAATGATAATGATATTATCACATTAATAGTAATAATAGTGATACTAATGATAATAATGATAATATCACACTAATATTAATAATAGTGATATTAATGATAATAGTGATAATTAAATAATAATGGCCTAGTGGCAGTATTTGCTGAGCGCTTACTCTGCAAAAAACAAATAATAGTAATTGCGGCATCTGTTAAGCGCTCACTCTGAGCACTGGGGTGGACGTGCCCGGGGTCGCACATGAATTCATTCATTCAATCGTATTTATTGAGCGCTTCCTGTGTGCAGAGCACTGTACTAAGCGCTTGGGAAGTACAAGTCGGTGACACATAGAGACGGTCCCTACCCGACGGCGGGCTCACAGTCTAGAAGATGATAATGATAATAATGATGATATTATAATGACAATGATGTTATCATATTAATATTAATAATAGTGATATTAATGATAAGAATGATATTATCCTATTAATATTAATAATAGTGATATTAATGATAAAATTGATATTGTCGTATTAATACTAATAGTGATATTGATGATAATAATGATATTATCCTATTAATATTAATAATAGTTATATTAATGATAAAAATGATAATTAAATAATAATGGCCTAGTGGCAGTATTTGCTGAGCGCTTACTCTGCAAAAAACAAATAATAGTAATTGCGGCATCTGTTAAGCGCTCACTCTGAGCCCTGGGATGGACGTGCCCGGGGTCGCACATGAATTCATTCATTCAATCGTATTTATTGAGCGCTTACTGTGTGCAGAGCACTGTACTAAGCGCTGGGGAAGTCCAAGTCGGCGACACATAGAGACAGTCCCTACCCAACAGCGGGCTCACAGTCTAGAAGATAATAATAATAATGATCTTATAATGATAATGATATTATCACATTAATAGTAATAATAGTGATACTAATGATAATAATGATAATATCACACTAATATTAATAATAGTGATATTAATGATAATAGTGATAATTAAATAATAATGGCCTAGTGGCAGTATTTGCTGAGCGCTTACTCTGCAAAAAACAAATAATAGTAATTGCGGCATCTGTTAAGCGCTCACTCTGAGCACTGGGGTGGACGTGCCCGGGGTCGCACATGAATTCATTCATTCAATCGTATTTATTGAGCGCTTACTGTGTGCAGAACACTGTACTAAGCGCTTGGGAAGTCCAAGTTGGCGACACATAGAGACAGTCCCTACCCAACAGCAGGCTCACAGTCTAGAAGATAATAATAATAATAATGATATTATAATGATAATGATATTATCATATAAATATTAATAATAATGACATTAATGATAATAATTAAATAATAACGGCCTAGTGGCAGTATTTGCTGAGCGCTTACTCTGCAAATAAGAAATAATAATAATTGCGGCATCTGTTAAGCGCTCACTCTGAGCACTGGGGTGGACGTGCCCGGGGTCGCACATGAATTCACTCATTCAATCGTATTTATTGAGCGCTTACTGCGTGCAGAGCACTGTACTAAGCGCTTGGGAAGTACAAGTCGGTGACACATAGAGACGGTCCCTACCCGACGGCGGGCTCACAGTCTAGAAGATAATAATGATGATAATGATGATATTATAATGACAATGATGTTATCATATTAATATTAATAATAGTGATATTAATGATAATAATGATATTATCCTATTAATATTAATAATAGTGATATTAATGATAAAATTGATATTGTCGTATTAATACTAATAGTGATATTGATGATAATAATGATATTATCCTATTAATATTAATAATAGTTATATTAATGATAAAAATGATAATTAAATAATAATGGCCTAGTGGCAGTATTTGCTGAGCGCTTACTCTGCAAATAAGAAATAATAATAATTGCGGCATCTGTTAAGCGCTCACTCTGAGCACTGGGGTGGACGTGCCTGGGGTCGCACATGAATTCATTCATTCAATCAGTATTTATTGAGCGCTTACTGCAGACAGAGCACTGTACTAAGCGCTTGGGAAGTACAAGTTGGTGACACATAGAGACAGTCCCTACCCAACAGCGGGCTCACAGTCTAGAAGATAATAATAATAATAATAATGATATTATAATGATAATGATATTATCACATTAATATTAATGATAATGATACTAATGATACTAATGATAATATCACATTAATATTAATAATAGTGATGTTAATGATAATAATGATAATTAAATAATAATGGCCTAGTGGCAGTATTTGCTGAGCGCTTACTCTGCAAAAAACAAATAATAGTAATTGCGGCATCTGTTAAGCGCTCACTCTGAGCACTGGGATGGACGTGCCCGGGGTCGCACATGAATTCATTCATTCAATCGTATTTATTGAGCGCTTACTGTGTGCAGAGCACTGTACTAAGCGCTTGGGAAGTCCAAGTTGGCAACACATAGAGACAGTCCCTACCCAACAGCAGGCTCACAGTCTAGAAGATAATAATAATAATAATGATATTATAATGATAATGATATTATCATATAAATATTAATAATAATGACATTAATGATAATAATTAAATAATAACGGCCTAGTGGCAGTATTTGCTGAGCGCTTACTCTGCAAATAAGAAATAATAATAATTGCGGCATCTGTTAAGCGCTCACTCTGAGCACTGGGGTGGACGTGCCCGGGGTCGCACATGAATTCATTCATTCAATCGTATTTATTGAGCGCTTACTGTGTGCAGAGCACTGTACTAAGCGCTGGGGAAGTCCAAGTCGGCGACATATAGAGACAGTCCCTACCCAACAGCGGGCTCACAGTCTAGAAGATAACAATAATAGTGATGATCTTATAATGATAATATTATCATATTAATATTAATAATGATTATATTCATGATTAATAATGATAATTAAACAATAATGGCCTAGTGGCAGTATTTGCTGAGCGCTTACTCTGCAAATAAGAAATAATAATAATTGCGGCATCTGTTAAGCGCTCACTCTGAGCACTGGGGTGGACGTGCCCGGGGTCGCACATGAATTCATTCATTCAATCAGTATTTATTGAGCGCTTACTGCGTGCAGAGCACTGTACTAAGCGCTTGGGAAGTACAAGTTGGTGACACATAGAGACGGTCCCTACCCGACGGCGGGCTCGCAGCGGACGAGGGGCAGAGCCGGGATACGGATGAACGCAGGCCCGAAGGAATGAATCGAAACAGGCCGGGGGAATTGAACGACGTAAGAAAAAAACGATTTATTAAATTTTTCTGATTTACATACGGTGATTACAAAGGCAAAATATATTATCTTGCGGGGGGGACGAGGTGCCCCGAATCCCGGCCGCCTGCGATTGGCCGAAAGCCGGCCCGGAAGCGGGGGGGGGGGGGGGGAGGGCCGGGGGTCCCTGGGGGCGTCCAGCACAGAGGCCTCGGGCCGTAGGGGCCGGCCACGGTCCCGGGGTGGGCTGACCGAGGTCCCGGGGCGCGGGGTCAAAGGTCAGGGGTCACGGCGCTGGGCAGCCAGGGGCGTCCTGCGGTCGCAGCCGGCCAGGGCACCGCTGACCTTCATGAATGGCTGTCGCCCGGGGGGGCAGAGGTCAGGGGTCAAGGGTCAGGGGTCGCCGGGGTGGGTGGACGGAGGTCCAGGGGGGTCCCCCTAAGGGGTCCTCGGCGGGGGCGTCCGGTTGTAGTAGCCGGCCAGCGCGCCGGTGACCTTCGTGACCAGATGTCGGCCGGGGGTCAGGGGTCAAGGGTCAGTGGGTGGGAGTGTCCGGTTGTAGTAGCTGGCCAGCGCACCGGTGATCTTCATGACCACATGTCATCTGGGGGTCAGGGGTCAGGGGTCAAGGGTCAGTGAGTGGGGGGTTCCCTTGAGGGTCCTCAGCGGGGGCATCCAGTTGTAGTAGCTGGCCAGCGCAACGGTGACCTTCATGACCAGATGGCCGGGGGTCAGGGGTCAAGGGTCAGTGGGTGGGGGGCGTCCCCTACAGGGTACTCGGTGGGGGCGTCCGGTTGTAGTAGCCGGCCGGGGCGCCGGTGACCTTCATGACTGGATGTCAGCCGGGGGTCAAGGGTCAGGGGTCAAGGGTCAGTGGGGGGTGTCCCCTAGAGGGTCCTCGGCGGAGGCGTCCGGTTGTAGTAGCCGGCCAGGGCACCAGTGACCTTCATGACCAGATGTCGGCCGGGGGTCAGGGGTCAAGGGTCAGTGGGTGGGGGGGCGTCCCGTAGAGGGTCCTTGGCGGGGGCGTCCGGTTGTAGTAGCCAGCCAGCGCACTGCTGACCTTCATGACCAGATGTTGGCCGGGGGTCAGGGGTCAAGGGTCAGTGAGGGGGTCCCCTTGAGAGTCCTCGGCGGGGGCGTCAGGTTGTAGTAGCCGGCCGGGGCGCCGGTGACCTTCGTGACCAGATGTCGGCTGGGGGCCAGGGGTCAAGGGTCGGGGGGGTGGGGGCGTCCCCTACAGGGTCCTCGGCGGGGGCGTCCTGTTGTAGTAGCTGGACAGCGCGCCGGTGACCTTCATGACTAGGTGTCGGCCGGGGGCCAGGGGTCAGGGGTCAAGGGTCAGTTGGGGGGGTCCCCTTGAGAGTCCTCGGTGGGGGCGACTGGTTGTAGTAGCCGGCCGGGGTGTGGGTGGCCTTTAGGACCATCCGTTGGCCGGGGGTCAGGGGTCCGCAGGTCAAGGGTCAGTGGGTGGGGGGGGTCCCCTAGAGGGTCCTCGGTGGGGGCGTCCAGTAATAGTGGCCGGAAAGCGCACCGGTGACCTTCATGACCAGTTTTGGCCGGGGGCCAGGGGTCAAGGGTCAATGGGTGGGGGCGTCCCCTACAGGGTCCTCGGCGGGGGCGTCTGGTTGTAGTAGCCGGCTGGGGCGCCGGTGACCTTCATGACCAGATGTCGGCTGGAGGCCAGGGGTCAGGGGTCAAGTGGAGGGGTCCACTAGAGGGTCCTCGGCGGGGGCGTCCGGTAGTAGTAGCCGGCCAGCGCACTGCTGACCTTCATGACCAGATATCGGCCGGGGGCCAGGGGTCAGAGGTCAAGGGTCAGCGGGTGGGGGCGGCCCCTAGGGGGTCCTCGGCGGGGGGACCGGAGCGAGGGGTCAAGGGTCAGGGGTCAGAGGAGGGCGGACGGGGGGGGCGCCCCGCAGCAGAAGCCGGCCGGGCCGCGGGGCCCACCGAGGTGAGGGGTCGAGGGTCAGAGGTCACGGGGGGCAAGCCGGGGGGTCCCCGGGGGGCGGGGCGGGGGCCGCGGACAGCAGCCGGGAATAGGCTCCGGCCAAGGCCTGGGCGGCCTGGAACAGCAGCTGGTGGCGGGAGACCCCCGTGAGAGCCTGGCGCCAGTCCCGCTGCCCGGCGGAGGCGGCGGAGGCCGCGGGGGCCGAGGGGTCCGGCCCGGGCTCCAGGACGCGCGACACGGGCACCCGCAGCCCTGACCAGCGCAGCCCGTAGTCCGGCGGGGTCAGACTCTCCGCCTGCGGAACGGGGGGAGAGCGCTCGCTATAGGCTCCGACGCCATAATAATAATAATAATAATAATAATAATAATAATAATAATAATGATAATGATAATGATAACGATGGCATCTCTTAAGCGCTTACTACGTGCCAAGCACCGTTCTAAGCGCCGGGGAGGTTACGAGGTGATGGGGTTGTCCCACGGGGGGCTCACGGTCTTCACCCCCATCTTAATAATACTAATGACGGCATTTATTAAGCGCTTACTATGTGCCAAGCACTGTTCTAAGTGCCAGGGAGGTTACGAGGCGATCGGGTTGTTCCAAGGGGGGCTCACAGTCTTCATCCCCATTTTAATAATAATAACAATGATGGCATTTATTAAGCGCTTACTACGTGCCAAGCACTGTTCTAAGCACCGGGGAGGTTACAAGGTGATCGCGTTGTCCCACGGGGGGCTCACGGTCTTCACCCCCATCTTAATAATACTAATGACGGCATTTATTAAGCGCTTACTATGTGCCAAGCACTGTTCTAAGTGCCAGGGAGGTTACGAGGCGATCGGGTTGTTCCAAGGGGGGCTCACAGTCTTCATCCCCATTTTAATAATAATAACAATGATGGCATTTATTAAGCGCTTACTACGTGCCAAGCACTGTTCTAAGCACCGGGGAGGTTACAAGGTGATCGCGTTGTCCCACGGGGGGCTCACGGTCTTCATCCCCATTTTAATAACAATAACAATACTGGCATTTATTAAGCGCTTACTAGGTGCCAAGCACCGTTCTAAGCACTGGGGTGGTTACGATGTGATGGGGTTGTCCCACGGGGGGCTCACAGTCTTCATCCCCATTTTAATAATAATAATGACGGCATTTATTAAGCGCTTACTACGTGCCAAGCACCGTTCTAAGCGCCGGGGAGGTTACGAGGTGATGGGGTTGTCCCACGGGGGGCTCACGGTCTTCACCCCCATTTTAATAATAATAATAATAATGACGGCATTTATTAAGCGCTTACTATGTGCCAAGCACTGTTCTAAGCGCTGGGGAGGTTACAAGGCGATCATGCTGTCCCACGGGGGGCTCACGGTCTTCATCCCCATCTTAATAGTAACAATAATGAGGGCATTTATTAAGCGCTTACTACGCGCCAAGCACTGTTCTAAGCACCGGGGAGGTTACAAGGCGATCGGGTTGTCCCACGGGGGGCTCACGGTCTTCATCCCCATCTTAATAATAACAATAATGATGGCATTTATTAAGCGCTTACTACGTGCCAAGCACCGTTCTAAGCGCCGGGGAGGTTACAAGGTGATGGGGTTGTCCCCCGGGGGGCTCACGGTCTTCATCCCCATTTTAATAATAATAGTAATGACGGCATTTATTAAAGCGCTTACTACGTGCCAAGCACTGTTCTAAGCGCCGGGGAGGTTACGAGGCGATCAAGCTGTCCCCCGGGGGGCTCACGGTCTTCATCCCCATCTTAATAATAATAATGAAGGCATTTATTAAGCACTTACTACATGCCAAGCACTGTTCTAAGCGCTGGGGAGGTTACAAGGCGATCAAGCTGTGCCCCGGGGGGCTCACGGTCTTCATCCCCATCTTAATAATACTAATGATGGCATTTATTAAGCGCTTACTACGTGCCCAGCACCGTTCTAAGCGCCGGGGAGGTTACGAGGTGATGGGGTGGTCCCACAGGGGGCTCACGGTCTTCACCCCCATTTTAATAATAATAATAATAATAATAATGATGTCATTTATTAAGCGCTTACTACATGCCAAGCGTGGCTCAGTGGAAAGAGTCCAGGCTTGGGAGTCTAAGGTCATGGGTTCGAATCCCAATGCCGCCACTCGTCAGCTGGGTGACCTTGGGGGAGTCGCTTCCCTTCTCCGGGCCTCAGTTCCCTCATCTGTCAAATGGGGGTGAAGACCGGGAGCCCCCCGGGGGACAACCCCATCGCCTTGTACCCCCCGGCGCTTAGAACATCGCCGGGCACATAGTAAGCGCTTAACAAATACCATCATCATCATCATCGTTAGTATTCTCCCATCTGGAGAAGCAGCGTGGCTCGCTGGAAAGAGCCCGGGCTCGGGAGTCCGAGGTCGTGGGTTCGAATCCCGACTCCGCCACTCGTCAGCTGGGTGACCCTGGGCGAGTCACTTCACTTCTCTGGGCCTCAGTTCCCTCATCTGGAAAATGGGGATGAAGACTGGGAGACCCCCCGGGGGGCAACCCCATCACCTTGTTTCCCCCCCAGCGCTTACAACAGTGCTGGGCACATAGTAAGCGCTTAACAAATACCATCATTATTATCTTCTAGGCTGTCGGGTAGGGACCGTCTCTATCTGTTGCCAACTTGTACTTCCCAAGCGCTTAGTACAGTGCTCTGCACACAGCAAGCGCTCAATAAGTACAATTGAATGAATGAATGAATGAACAAATAATATCATTAGTATTCTCCCATCTGGAGAAGCAGTGTGGCTCAGTGGAAAGAGTCCAGGCTTGGGAGTCTAAGGTCATGGGTTCGAATCCCAATGCCGCCACTCGTCAGCTGGGTGACCTTGGGCGAGTCGCTTCCCTTCTCTGGGCCTCAGTTCCCTCATCTGTCAAATGGGGATGAAGACCGTGAGCCCCCCCGGGGGACAACCCCATCACCTTGTACCCCCCGGCGCTTAGAACAGCGCCGGGCACATAGTAAGCGCTTAACAAATACCATCATCATCATCATCGTTAGTATTCTCCCATCTGGAGAAGCAGCGTGGCTCGCTGGAAAGAGCCCGGGCTCGGGAGTCCGAGGTCGTGGGTTCGAATCCCGACTCCGCCACTCGTCAGCTGGGTGACCCTGGGCGAGTCACTTCGCTTCCCTGGGCCTCAGTTCCCTCATCTGTCAAATGGGGATGAAGACTGTGAGCCCCATGTGGGACAACCCCATCACCTTGTAACCTCTCCAGCACTTACAACAGTGCTGGGCACATAGTAAGCGCTTAACAAATACCA
Source organism: Tachyglossus aculeatus (assembly GCF_015852505.1). Classification (NCBI taxonomy): domain Eukaryota; kingdom Metazoa; phylum Chordata; class Mammalia; order Monotremata; family Tachyglossidae; genus Tachyglossus; species Tachyglossus aculeatus. The sequence continues at coordinate 1,150,321 of NW_024044860.1, read as the reverse complement.
TCATTATTATCTTCTAGGCTGTTGGGTAGGGACCGTCTCTATCTGTTGCCAACTTGTACTTCCCAAGCGCTTAGTACAGTGCTCTGCACACAGCAAGCGCTCAATAAATACAATTGAATGAATGAATGAATGAACAAATAATATCATTAGTATTCTCCCATCTGGAGAAGCAGTGTGGCTCAGTGGAAAGAGCCCGAGCTTGGGAGTCTCAGGTCATGGGTTCGAATCCCAACGCCGCCACTCGTCAGCTGGGTGACCTTGGGCGAGTCACTTCCCTTCTCTGGGCCTCAGTTCCCTCATCTGTCAAATGGGGATGAAGACCGTGAGCCCCCCGGGGGACAACCCCATCGCCTTGTAACCTCTCCGGCGCTTACAACAGTGCTGGGCACATACTGAGCGCTTAACAAATACCGTCATTACCATCGTTACTCTTCTCCCATCTGGAGAAGCAGCGTGGCTCAGTGGGAAGAGCCCGGGCTTGGGAGTCCGAGGTCGTGGGTTCGAATCCCGACTCCGCCACTCGTCAGCTGGGTGACCCTGGGCGAGTCGCTTCCCTTCTCTGGGCCTCAGTTCCCTCATCCGGAAAATGGGGGTGAAGACCCCCGGGGGACAACCCGATTACTCTGCATCAAAGGTCAAGGGTCAGACGGGCGCCCCGCTGCCCCCTGAGGGGTGGGGTCAGAGGTCAGGGGTCAGGGGGAGGTCGAGGGTCGGACGGGCCCAACGCCGCCGCCGCCGCCGCCCCCCGAGGCCCGGGGGGACGGGAGGTCGGGGGCCGGGGGTGGCCCCGGGGGGCCGGGGGGGCCCCGGGGGGCCGGGACCCACCTTCCGCACGGCGGCCAGAGGCAGGGGAGTGGCTTGGGTGAAGGTCTCCAGGCGCAGGCCGCGGGCCGGGTCGTCCAGGATCAGGCAGCCCAGGTCGAACCACCTGCGGGGGCCGGGGGCCGGGGGCCGGGGGCCGGGTGGGGGTCACCGGAGCCCAGGGGACCGACCGGGCCCGGCCTCACCCCCGGGCCCGCCCCCTGACCCACCCACCTGCCCCCTGGGCCCGTCCCCTGCCCCCTGGACCCACCTACCTGCCCCTTGGGCCCGCCCCCTGCCCCTTGGGCCCACCCTCCTGCCCCCTGGGCCCACCCCCTGCCCCTTGGGCCCACCTTCCAGCCCCTTGGGCCCATCCCCTGACCCCCAAGGCCACCCCTCCTGCCCCTTGGGCCCACCCCCTGGCCCCCGGACCCTTACACCTGCCCCTTGGGCCCGTCCCCTGACCCCCAGGGCCACCCCTCCTGCCCCTCGGGCCCACCCTCTGCCCCCTGGACCAACCCACCTGCCCCTTGGGCCCGTCCCCTGACCCCTAACCCTAACCCCTCCTGGCCCTTGGGCCCACCCCCTGACCCCTGGGCCCACCCCTCCTGCCCCTTGGGCCCAACCCCTGCCCCCTGGGCCCACCCCTCCTGCCCCCTGGGCCCACCCCGTGCCCCCTGGGCCCTCCCCCTGCCCCCTGGGCCAGCCCTCCTGCCCCTTGGGCCCACCCCCTGACCCCTAGGACCCACCCACTTGTCCCTTGGGCCCGTCCCCTGACCCCCAGGCCCACCCCTCCTGCCCCTTGAGCCCGCCCCCTGCCCCCTGGGCCCACCCTCCTGTCCCTTGGGCCCTCCTCCTGCCCCCTAGACCCACCCACCTGCCCCTTGGGCCCATCCCCTGCCCCTTGGGCCCGTCCCCTGCCCCTTGGGCCCACCCCTCCTGCCCCTTGAGCCCGCCCCCTGACCCCTGGACCCATCCCCTGCCCCCGGGCCCACCCCTCCTGCCCCCGGGCCCACCCCTCCTGCCCCTTGGGCCCACCCCCTAACCCCTGGACCCATCCACCTGCCCCTTGGGCCCACCCCCTGCCCCCTGTACCCACCCACCTGTCCCTTGGGCCCATCCCCTGATCCCCAGGGCCACCCCTCCTGCCCCTCGGGCCCACCCCCTGCCCCCCGGACCCACCCCTCCTGCCCTTTGGGCCCACCCTCCTGCCCCCTTGGGCCCACCCCCTGCCCCCTGGGCCCACCCTCCTGCCCCCTTGGGCCCACCCCCTGCCCCCTGGGCCCACCCTCCTGCCCCCTTGGGCCCGCCCCCTGCCCCCTGGGCCCACCCTCCTGCCCCTTGGGCCCACCCCCTGCCCAATGGGCCCACCCTCCTGCCCCCCGGACCCACCCCTCCTGCCCCTTGGGCCCGTTCCCTGACCCCCAGGCCCACCCCTCCTGCCCCTTGGACCCGCCTCCTGCCCCCTGGACCCACCCACCTGCCCCCTGGACCCACCCACCTGCCCCTTGGGCCCATCCCCTGACCCCCAGACCCACCCCTCCTGCCCCTTGGGCCCTCCCCCTGACCCCTGGACCCTTCCACCTGCCCCTTGGGCCCGTCCCCTGACCCCCAGGCCCACCCCTCCTGCCCCTTGGACCCGCCTCCTGCCCCCTGGACCCACCCACCTGCCCCCTGGACCCACCCACCTGCCCCTTGGGCCCATCCCCTGACCCCCAGACCCACCCCTCCTGCCCCTTGGGCCCACCCCCTGACCCCTGGACCCTTACACCTGCCCCTTGGGCCCGTCCCCTGACCCCCAGGCCCACCCCTCCTGCCCCTTGGGCCCAGCCCCTGACCCCCGGACCCACCCACATGCCCCTTGGGCCCACCCACCTGTCCCTTGGGCCCACCCCCTGACCCCCGGGCCCACCCACCTGCCCCTTGGGCCCACCCCCTGACCCCCGGACCCACCCTCCTGCCCCTTGGGCCCACCCCCGGCCCCCTGGACCCACCCCACCTGCCCCTTGGGCCCGTCCCCAGCCACTCACTTATCGGGCAGCAGCTCGGCGACGAAGTGCTGGACGCCCACGGCCGCCTGCTTCTCGTGGATGCGCCCGGCCCGGCGCAGGCCGGACACGCGCTCCTGGGCCCCCTGTCGCGTGCGGGACAAGGCGGGGTGAGGTGAGGACCCCCGTCCAGCCCCCGGGACGCCCACCCTGCCCACCAACATCATCAATAGGTTGGGTTTTGTGGTCCGTCTCCCCGGCCTAGGCCGCGAGCCCGCCGTCGGGGCGGGCCCGGCTCTGGGCGTCGCCGACTTGGACTTCCCGAGCGCTCAGTACAGCGCTCGGCACGCGGGAAGCGCTCGATACGATCATCATCATCATCATCAATCGTATTTATTGAGCGCTTACTATGTGCAGAGCGCTGGACTAAGCGCTTGGGAAGTACAAATCGGCAACATCTAGAGACGGTCCCTACCCAACAGCGGGCTCACAGTCTAAAAGGGGGAGGCGGAGGACAAAACCAAACATACTAACAAAATAAAATAAATAGGATAGATAGGTACAAGTAAAATAAATAGAGTAATAAATATGTATATACATATATACAGGTGCTGTGGGGAAGGGAAGGAGGGAAGATGGGGGGGATGGAGAGGGGGACGAGGGGGAGAGGAAAGAAGGGGCTCAGTCTGGGAAGGCCTCCCGGAGGAGGTGAGCTCTCAGCAGGGCCTTGAAGGGAGGAAGAGAGCCAGCTTGGCGGATGGGCAGAATCAAACATACTAACAAAATAAAATAAATAGAATGGATATGTACAAGTAAAATAAATAAATAAATAAATAGAGTAATAAATATGTACAAACATATATCCATCTATACAGGTGCTGTGGGGAAGGGAAGGAGGTAAGATGGGGGGGATGGAGAGGGGGAAGAGGGGGAGAGGAAGGAAGGGGCTCAGTCTGGGAAGGCCTCCCGGAGGAGGTGAGCTCTCAGCAGGGCCTTGAAGGGAGGAAGAGAGCCAGCTTGGCGGGTGGGCAGAATCAAACATACTAACAAAATAAAATAAATAGAATAGATATGTACAAGTAAAATAAATAAATAAATAAATAAATAAATAAATAAATAAATAAATAAATAATAAATAGAGTAATAAATATGTACAAGCATATATCCATCTATACAGGTGCTGTGGGGAAGGGAAGGAGGTAAGATGGGGGGGGATGGAGAGGGGGACGAGGGGGAGAGGAAGGAAGGGGCTCAGTCTGGGAAGGCCTCCTGGAGGAGGGGAGCTCTCAGCAGGGCCTTGAAGGGAGGAAGAGAGCTGGCTTGGCGGATGGGCAGAGGGATTGGGGGCATTCCAGGCCCGGGGGAGGACCTGGGCCGGGGGTCGATGGCGGGACGGGCGAGAACGAGGTACAGGGAGGAGATGAGCGGCGGAGGAGCGGAGGGTGCAGGCTGCGATGGACAAGGACAGAAGGGAGGGGAGGTAGGAGGGGGCGAGGGGATGGATCTTACCATCTTACCTCCTTCCCTTCCCCACAACACCCGTATATATGTATATATGTTTGTACATGTTTTTTACTCTATTTATTTATTTATTTTATTTGTCCCTATCTATTCTATTTATTTTATTTTGTCAGTGCGTTTGGTTCTGTTCTCCGTCTCCCCCTTTTAGACCGTGAGCCCGCTGTTGGGTAGGGACCGTCTCTAGACGTCGCCGATTTGTACTTTCCAAGCGCTCAGTCCAGTGCTCTGCACACAGTAAGCGCTCAATAAATATGATTGATGATGATGATGATGATGGAATAGTAAGCGCTCAATAAATACGATTGATGATGATGATGATGGATGGACAGCCTTGAAGCCGAGGGTGAGGAGTCTCCGCCTGATGCGCAGATTGATCGGTAGCCGCCGGAGATTTTCGAGGGGGGGAGTGACAGGCCCAGAGCGTTTCTGGACAAAGATAATCCGGAAAGTGGCGTGAAAAATGGATCGAAGTGGGGAGAGACACGAGGACGGGAGATCGGAGAGGAGGCCGGTGCAGTGGTCCAAGGGGGATAGGAGGAGAGGCTGAACGAGCAGGATGGATGGAGAGGAAAGGGCGCAGATATCAATCAATCAATCAATCAATCGTATTTATTGAGCACTTACTATGTGCAGAGCACTGCACTAAGCGCTTGGGAAGTCCAAGTTGGCAACACATGAAGACAGTCCCTACCCAACAGTGGGCTCACAGTCTAAAAGGGGGAGACAGAGAACAGAACCAAACATACCAACAAAATAAAATAAGTAGGATAGAAATGTACAAGTAAAATAAATAAATAGAGTAATAAATATGTACAACCATATATACATCTATACAGGTGCTGTGGGGAAGGGAAGGAGGTAAGGCGGGGGGATGGAGAGAAAGGAAGGGGCTCAGTGTGGGAAGGCCTCCCGGAGGAGGTGAGCTCTCAGCAGGGCCTTGAAGGGAGGAAGAGAGCCAGCTTGGCGGATGGGCAGAATCAAACATACTAACAAAATAAAATAAATAGAATAGATATGTACAAGTAAAATAAATAAATAAATAAATAAATAAATAAATAGAGTAATAAATCTGTACAAACATATATCCATCTATACAGGTGCTGTGGGGAAGGGAAGGAGGTAAGATGGGGGGGATGGAGAGGGGGACGAGGGGGAGAGGAAGGAAGGGGCTCAGTCTGGGAAGGCCTCCTGGAGGAGGTGAGCTCTCAGCAGGGCCTTGAAGGGAGGAAGAGAGCCAGCTTGGCGGATGGGCAGAATCAAACATACTAACAAAATAAAATAAATAGAATAGATATGTACAAGTAAAATAAATAAATAAATAAATAGAGTAATAAATCTGTACAAACATATATCCATCTATACAGGTGCTGTGGGGAAGGGAAGGAGGGAAGATGGGGGGGATGGAGAGGGGGACGAGGGGGAGAGGAAGGAAGGGGCTCAGTCTGGGAAGGCCTCCCGGAGGAGGTGAGCTCTCAGCAGGGCCTTGAAGGGAGGAAGAGAGCTAGCTTGGCGGATGGGCAGAATCAAACATACTAACAAAATAAAATAAATAGAATAGATATGTACAAGTAAAATAAATAAATAAATAAATTGAGTGATAAATATGTACAAACATATATCCATCTATACAGGTGCTGTGGGGAAGGGAAGGAGGGAAGATGGGGGGGATGGAGAGGGGGACGAGGGGGAGAGGAAGGAAGGGGCTCAGTCTGGGAAGGCCTCCCGGAGGAGGTGAGCTCTCAGCAGGGCCTTGAAGGGAGGAAGAGAGCCAGCTTGGCGGATGGGCAGAATCAAACATACTAACAAAATAAAATAAATAGAATAGATATGTACAAGTAAAATAAATAAATAAATAAATTGAGTAATAAATATGTACAAACATATATCCATCTATACAGGTGCTGTGGGGAAGGGAAGGAGGGAAGATGGGGGGGGATGGAGAGGGGGACGAGGGGGAGAGGAAGGAAGGGGCTCAGTCTGGGAAGGCCTCCCGGAGGAGGTGAGCTCTCAGCAGGGCCTTGAAGGGAGGAAGAGAGCGAGCTTGGCGGATGGGCAGAATCAAACATACTAAGAAAATAAAATAAATAGAATAGATATGTACAAGTAAAATAAATAAATAAATAAATTGAGTAATAAATATGTACAAACATATATCCATCTATACAGGTGCTGTGGGGAAGGGAAGGAGGTAAGATGGGGGGGATGGAGCGGGGGATGAGGGGGAGAGGAAAGAAGGGGCTCAGTCTGGGAAGGCCTCCTGGAGGAGGTGAGCTCTCAGCAGGGCCTTGAAGGGAGGAAGAGAGCCAGCTGGGCGGATGGGAAGAGGGATTGGGGGCATTCCGGGCCCGGGGGAGGACGTGGGCTGGGGGTCGATGGCGGGACAGGCGAGAACGAGGTACGGTGAGGAGATCAGCGGTGGAGGAGCGGAGGGTGCGGGCTGGGCTGGAGAAGGAGAGAAGGGAGGTGAGGTAGGAGGGGGCGAGGTGATGGACAGCCTTGAAGCCCAGGGTGAGGAGTTTCTGCCTGATGCGCAGATTGATCGGTAGCCATTGGAGGTTTTTGAGGAGGGGAGTGATATGCCCAGAGCGTTTCTGGACAAAGATAATCCGGGCAGCAGCATGAAGTATGGATTGAAGTGGAGAGAGACACGAGGATGGGAGATCGGAGAGAAGGCTGGTGCAGTAGTCCAGACGGGATAGGAGGAGAGCTTGAACGAGCAGGGGAGCGGTTGGGATGGAGAGGAAAGGGCGGATCTTGGCAATGTTGCGGAGCTGAGACCGGCAGGTTTTGGTGACGGCTTGGATGTGAGGGGTGAACGAGAGAGTGAAGTCGAGGATGACACCGAGGTTGCGGGCTTGTGAGACGGGAAGGATGGTAGTGCCGTCAACAGAGATGGGAAAGTCAGGGAGAGGACAAGGTTGGGGAGGGAAGACAAGGAGCAAGGACAAGGAGATATCTTGGCGATGGAAGAGCGACGACGGGCCGAAGGGAGGAATCCCCGGACCTTGTGGGCGGCGGCGTAGCCCACGGGCTGCGGGGCCAGTCCGGAGGGGCCGCGGAGGCCGCTGACCAGGGCGCGGCCGAAGACGCGGCGGAAGGCGGCCCCCACCGCCCGCACCGTCGCCTCCTCGTCCTCCGCCGTCGCCGCCGTCGCCTCCTCGTCCTCCTCGTCGCACGACACCACCAGCTCCAGCGAGCCCTCGGACCCTGCTCGGGGACGATACACCCCCCGCGCCCCCGTCACACACACCCCATCCATCGATCGATCGTATTTACCAATAATAATCAATCGATCAATCAACAATAGAAGCATCAACAGACACATTCCCTGCCCACAACGAGGTATAGGACCTGGGTACTAATCAATCAATCAGTCAATCGATCAATCATCAACAATAAAACCATCAACAGACACATTCCCTGCCCACAACGAGGTGAGAGTCTATAGGACCTGGGAACTAATCAATCAATCAATCATCAATCAATCAATCAACAATAAAACCATCAACAGGCACATTCCCTGCCCACAACGAGGTGAGAGTCTATAGGACTTGGGTACCGATCAATCAATCAATCAATCAATCAACAATAAAACCATCAACAGACACATTCCCTGCCCACAATGAGATGAGAGTCTATAGGACCTGGGTACTGATCAATCAATCAATCAACAATAAAACCATCAACAGACACATTCCCTGCCCACAACGAGGTGAGAGTCTATAGGACCTGGTTACTAATTGATCAATCAATCAATCAATCAACAATAAAACCATCAGCAGACGCATTCCCAGCCCACAACGAGGTATAGGACCTGGGTACTAATCAATCAATCAATCAATCAACAATAAAACCATCAACAGACACATTCCCTTCCCACCCCGAGGTGAGAGCCTATAGGACCTGGGTGCTAATCAATCAATCAACCAATCATCAATAAAACCATCAAAAGACACATTCCCTGCCCACAACGAGACACATTCCCTGCCCACCACGAGGTGAGAGTCTATAGGACCTGGGTACTAATCAATCAATCAACCAATCATCAATAAAACCATCAACAGACACATTCCCTGCCCACAACGAGACACATTCCCTGCCCACCACGAGGTGAGAGTCTATAGGACCTGGGTACTAATCAATCAATCAATCAACAATAAAACCATCAACAGACACATTCCCTGCCCACAACGAGGTGACAGTCTATAGGATCTGGGTACTAATCAATCAATCAATCAATATCAATCAACAATAAAACCATCAACAGACACATTCCCGGCCCACAACGAGGTGAGAGTCTATAGGACCTGGGTACTGATCAATCAACCAATCAATCAACAATAAAAGCATCAACAGACACATTCCCTGCCCACAATGAGGTGAGACTCTATAGGACCAGGGTACTGATATCAATCAATCAATCAATCAATCAATCAGTCAATCAATCAACAATGAAACCATCAAAAGACACATTCCCTGCCCACAACGAGACACATTTCCTGCCCACAACGAGGTGAGAGTCTACAGGACCTGGGTACTGATCAATCAATCAATCAATCAACAATCAAACCATCAACAGACACATTCCCTGCCCACAACAAGGTGAGAGCCTATAGGACCTGGGTACTAATCAATCAATCAATCAATCAGTCAATCAATCAACAATAAAACCATCAACAGACACAGTCCCTGCCCACAACGAGACACATTCCCTTCCCACAACAAGGTGAGAGTCTATAGGACTTGGGCACTGATCAATCAATCAATCAATCAATCAATCAACAATAAAACCATCAACAGACACATTCCCTGCCCACAACGAGGTGAGAGCCTATAGGACCTGGTTACTAATCAATCAATCAATCAATCAAACAGCCAACCAATCAACAATAAAACCATCAACAGACACATTCCCTGCCCACAACGAGGTGAGAGTCTATAGGACCTGGGTACTGGTCAATCAATCAATCAATCAATCAATCAATCAACAATAAAACCATCAACAGACACATTCCCTGCCCACCACGAGGTGAGAGTCTATAGGACCTGGGTACTAATCAATCAATCAATCAATCAATCAATCAACAATAAAACCATCAACAGACACATTCCCTGACCACAACGAGATGAGAGCCTATAGGACCTGGTTACTAATTAATCAATCAATCAATCAATCAACAATAAAACCATCAACAGACACATTCCCTGCCCACAACGAGACACATTCCCTGCCCACAACGAGGTGAGACTCTATAGGACCTGGGTACTAATCAATCAATCAATCAATCAATCAACAATAAAACCATCAACAGACACATTCCCTGCCCACAACGAGGTGAGACTCTATAGGACCTGGGTACTAATCAATCAATCAATCAATCAATCAACAATAAAACCATCAACAGACACATTCCCTGCCCCCAACGAGGTGAGAGTCTATAGGACTTGGGTACTAATCAATCAATCAATCAATCAATCAATCAACAATAAAACCATCAACAGACACAGTCCCTGCCCAAAATGAGACACATTCCCTGCCCACAACAAGGTGAGACTCTATAGGACTTGGGCACTGATCAATCAATCAATCAATCAATCAACAATAAAACCATCAACACACACATTCCCTGCCCACAACGAGGTGAGAGCCTATAGGACCTGGGTACTAATCAATCAATCAATCAATCAATAATCAAACCATCAACAGACACATTCCCTGCCCACAACGAGGTGAGAGCCTATAGGACCTGGGTACTAATTAATCAATCAATCAATCGATCAATCAACAATAAAACCATCAACAGACACATTCCCTGCCCACAACGAGACACATTCCCTGCCCACAACGAGGTGAGACTCTATAGGACCTGGGTACTAATCAATCAATCAATCAATCAATCAATCAACAATAAAACCATCAACAGACACATTCCCTGCCCACAACGAGGTGAGAGTCTATAGGGTCTGGGTACTGATCAATCAATCAATATCTATCAATCAATCAGTCAACAATAAAACCATCAACAGACACATTCCCCGCCCACAACGAGGTGAGAGTCTAGAGGACTGGGGTACTGATCAATCAATCAATCAATCAATCAATATCAATCAATCATATTTATTGAGCGCTTACTGTGTGCAGAGCACTGTACTAAGCGCTTGGGAAGGACAAGTTGGCAACACATGGAGATGGTCCCTACCCAACGGCGGGCTCACAGTCTAGAAGGGGGAGACGGACGACAAAACAAAACATATTAACAAAATAAAATCAATCAATCAATCAATCGTATTTATTGAGCGCTTCCTGTGTGCGGAGCACTGTACTAAGTGCTTGGGAAGTACATGTTGGCGACATAGAGAGACGGTCCCTACCCGACAGCGGGCTCACAGTCTAGAAGGGGGAGACGGACAACAAAACCGAACATATTCACAAAATAAAATCAATCAATCAATCCATCGTATTTATTGAGCGCTTCCTGTGTGCCGAGCACTGTACTAAGCGCTCGGGAAGTCCAAGTCGGCAACATCGAGAGACGGTCCCTACCCGACAGCGGGCTCACAGGCTAGAAGGGGGAGACAGACATTCATTCATTCATTCTTTCCATCGTATCATTCATTCATTCATTCACTCATTCCATCGTATTTATTGAGCGCTTCCGGTGTGCAGAGCACTGGACTAAGCGCTCGGGAAGTCCAAGTCGGCGACATATAGAGACGGTCCCTACCCGACAGCGGGCTCACAGTCTAGAAGGGGGAGACGGACAACAAAACCGAACATATTAACAAAATAAAATCAATCAATCAATCAATCGTATTTATTGAGCGCTTCCTGTGTGCCGAGCACTGTACTAAGCGCTCGGGAAGTCCAAGTCGGCAACATCGAGAGACGGTCCCTACCCGACAGCGGGCTCACAGGCTAGAAGGGGGAGACAGACAACAAAACAAAACACATAAACCAAATAAAATAAATAGAATAAATATGTACAAGTAAAATAAATCAATAAATAGAGTAATAAATATGGACAAACATATATACAGGTGTTGTGGGGAAACGCACAAACACACAAACACACACCACCTCCACCGACCCGCCAAAACCCGCAGTTTCTAGCCCGTGAGCCCGCCGTCGGGTAGGGACCGTCTCTCGATGTCGCCGACTTGGACTTCCCGAGCGCTCAGTACAGTGCTCTGCACGCAGGGAGCGCTCAATAAATACTATGGAATGAATGAATGAATGGATATAGAGTCTAGACTCTCTATATCTTCTAGACTGTAAGCCCACCGTTGGGTAGGGACCGTCTCTCGATGTTGCCGACTTGGACTTCCCGAGCGCTTAGTACAGCGCTCTGCACACAGGAAGCGCTCAATAAATACGATGGAATGAGTGAATGAATGAATGAATGAATGAATGAATGTCTCCCCCCTTCTAGACCGTGAGCCCGCTGTCGGGTAGGGACAACTTGGGCTTCTCGAGCGCTTAGCACAGCGCTCTGCACGCAGGAAGCGCTCAATAAATATGATGATTGAATGAATGAATGGATATAGAGTCTCTACTCTATACATCTTCTAGCCTGTGAACCCGCTGTCGGGTAGGGACCGTCTCGAGATGTTGCCGACTTGGACTTCCCGAGCGCTCAGTACAGTGCTCTGCGCGCAGGAAGCGCTCAATAAGTACGATGGAATGAATGAATGAATGAATGAATGAATGGATATAGAGTCTAGACTCTATACATCTTCTAGACCGTGAGCCCGCTGTCGGGTAGGGACCGTCTCGAGATGTTGCCGACTTGGACTTCCCAAGCGCTTAGTACAGCGCTCTGCACACAGGAAGCGCTCAATAAATACGATTGAATGAATGAATAAATGAATGAATGGATATAGAGTCTAGACTCTATATATCTTCTAGCCTGTGAGCCCGCCGTCGGGTAGGGACCGTCTCTAGATGTTGCCGACTTGGACTTCCCGAGCGCTTAGTACAGTGCTCTGCACACAGGAAGCGCTCAATAAATACCATTGAATGAATGAAGAAGACGGTGAGCCCGCCGTCAGGTAGGGACCGTCTCTAGATGTTGCCAACTTGGACTTCCCAAGCGCTCAGTACAGCGCTCTGCACACTGGAAGCGCTCAATAAATGAATGAATGAATGAATGAACGAATGAATGAATGAATGTCTCCCTCTTCTAGCCTGTGAGCCCGCTGTCGGGTAGGGACCGTCTCTAGATGTTGCCAACTTGGACTTCCCAAGCGCTTAGTACAGTGCTCTGCACACAGGAAGTGCTCAATAAATACAATTGAATGAATGAATGAATGAATGAATGGCTATAGAGTCCAGACTCTATATATCTTCTAGCCCGTGAGCCCGTTGTCGGGTAGGGACCGTCTCGAGATGTTGCCGACTTGGACTTCCCAAGCGCTTAGTACAGTGCTCTGCACACAGGAAGTGCTCAATAAATACAATTAAATGAATGAATGAATGAATAAGGCCATAAGCCCACTGTCGGATAGGGACCGTCTCTAGATGTTGCCGACTTGGACTTCCCAAGCGCTCAGTACAGTGCTCTGCACACAGGAAGCGCTCAATAAATACAACTGAATGAATGAATGAATGAATGAATGAATGAATGAATGAAAAGACTGTGAGCCCACCGTTGGGTAGGGACCGGCTCTAGATGTTGCCGACTTGGACTTCCCGAGCGCTTAGTACAGTGCTCTGCACACAGGAAGCGCTCAATAAATACGAGTGAATGAATGAATGAATGAAGAAGACGGTGAGCCCGCCGTCAGGTAGGGACCGTCTCTCGATGTTGCCGACTTGGACTTCCCGAGCGCTTAGTACAGCGCTCTGCACGCAGGAAGCGCTCAATAAATACAATTGAATGAATGAATGAATAAGACTGTGAGCCCGCCGTTGGGTAGGGACCGTCTCTCGATGTTGCCGACTTGGACTTCCCGAGCGCTTAGTACAGTGCTCTGCACACAGGAAGCGCTCAATAAATACGATGGAATGAATGAATGAATAAAGCCGTGAGCCCGTTGTCGGGCAGGAACCGTCTCTAGATGTTGCCGACTTGGACTTCCCAAGCGCTCAGTACAGTGCTCTGCACACAGGAAGCGCTCAATAAATATGAATGAATGAATGAATAAGACGGTGAGCCCACCGTCGGGTAGGGACCGGCTTTAGATGTTGCCAACTTGGACTTCCCGAGCGCTTACTACAGTGCTCTGTACACAGGAAGCGCTCAATAAATACGATTGAGTGAGTGAATGAATGAATGAATAAGGCTGTGAGCCCGCCCTCGGATAGGGACCGTCTCTAGATGTTGCCAACTTGGACTTCCCAAGCGCTTAGTACAGTGCTCTGCACACAGGGAGCGCTCAATAAATACGATTGAATGAATAAATGAATGAATGGCTATAGAGTCCAGACCCTATATATCTTCTAGACCGTGAGCCCGCCGTCGGGTAGGGACCGTCTCTCGATGTTGCCGACTTGGACTTCCCAAGCGCTTAGTACAGCGCTCTGCACACAGGAAGCGCTCAATAAATACGATTGAATGAATAAATGAATGAATGGCTATAGAGTCCAGACCCTATATATCTTCTAGACCGTGAGCCCGCCGTCGGGTAGGGACCGTCTCTCGATGTTGCCGACTTGGACTTCCCGAGCGCTTAGTACAGCGCTCTGCACACAGGAAGCGCTCAATAAATACGATTGAATGAATGAATAAATGAATGAATGGATATAGAGTCCAGACCCTATATATCTTCTAGACCGTGAGCCCGCCGTCGGGTAGGGACCGTCTCGAGATGTTGCCGACTTGGACTTCCCGAGCGCTTAGTACAGTGCTCTGCACGCAGGAAGCGCTCAATAAATACCATTGAATGAATGAAGAAGACGGTGAGCCCGCCGTCAGGTAGGGACCGTCTCTAGATGTTGCCAACTTGGACTTCCCAAGCGCTCAGTACAGCGCTCTGCACACTGGAAGCGCTCAATAAATGAATGAATGAATGAATGAACGAATGAATGAATGAATGTCTCCCTCTTCTAGCCTGTGAGCCCGCTGTCGGGTAGGGACCGTCTCTAGATGTTGCCAACTTGGACTTCCCAAGCGCTTAGTACAGTGCTCTGCACACAGGAAGTGCTCAATAAATACAATTGAATGAATGAATGAATGAATGAATGGCTATAGAGTCCAGACTCTATATATCTTCTAGCCCGTGAGCCCGTTGTCGGGTAGGGACCGTCTCGAGATGTTGCCGACTTGGACTTCCCAAGCGCTTAGTACAGTGCTCTGCACACAGGAAGTGCTCAATAAATACAATTAAATGAATGAATGAATGAATAAGGCCATAAGCCCACTGTCGGATAGGGACCGTCTCTAGATGTTGCCGACTTGGACTTCCCAAGCGCTCAGTACAGTGCTCTGCACACAGGAAGCGCTCAATAAATACAACTGAATGAATGAATGAATGAATGAATGAATGAATGAATGAAAAGACTGTGAGCCCACCGTTGGGTAGGGACCGGCTCTAGATGTTGCCGACTTGGACTTCCCGAGCGCTTAGTACAGTGCTCTGCACACAGGAAGCGCTCAATAAATACGAGTGAATGAATGAATGAATGAAGAAGACGGTGAGCCCGCCGTCGGGTAGGGACCGTCTCTCGATGTTGCCGACTTGGACTTCCCGAGCGCTTAGTACAGCGCTCTGCACGCAGGAAGCGCTCAATAAATACAATTGAATGAATGAATGAATAAGACTGTGAGCCCGCCGTCGGGTAGGGACCATCTCTAGATGTCGCTGACTTGTCCTTCCCAAGCGCTTAGTACAGTGCTCTGCACACAGGAAGCGCTCAATAAATACAACTGAATGAATGAATGAATGAATGAATGAATGAAAAGACTGTGAGCCCACCGTTGGGTAGGGACCGGCTCTCGATGTTGCCGACTTGGACTTCCCGAGCGCTTAGTACAGTGCTCTGCACACAGGAAGCGCTCAATAAATACGAGTGAATGAATGAATGAATGAAGAAGACGGTGAGCCCGCCGTCAGGTAGGGACCGTCTCTCGATGTTGCCGACTTGGACTTCCCGAGCGCTTAGTACAGCGCTCTGCACGCAGGAAGCGCTCAATAAATACAATTGAATGAATGAATGAATAAGACTGTGAGCCCGCCGTTGGGTAGGGACCGTCTCTCGATGTTGCCGACTTGGACTTCCCGAGCGCTTAGTACAGCGCTCTGCACACAGGGAGCGCTCAATAAATATGAATGAATGAATGAATGAATGAATAAGACTGTGAGCCCGCCGTTGGGCAGGGACCGTCTCTAGATGTCGTCAACTTGGACTTCCCAAGCGCTTAGTACAGTGCTCTGCACACAGGAAGCGCTCAATAAATACAATTGAATGAATGAATAAATGAATGAATGGATATAGAGTCCAGACCCTATATATCTTCTAGACCGTGAGCCCGCTGTCGGGTAGGGACCGTCTTGAGATGTTGCCGACTTGGACTCCCCGAGCGCTTAGTACAGTGCTCTGCACGCAGGAAGCGCTCAATAAATACAATTGAATGAATGAATAAATGAATGAATGGATATAGAGTCCAGACCCTATATATCTTCTAGACCGTGAGCCCGCTGTCGGGTAGGGACCGTCTTGAGATGTTGCCGACTTGGACTCCCCGAGCGCTTAGTACAGTGCTCTGCACGCAGGAAGCGCTCAATAAATACAATTGAATGAATGAATAAATGAATGAATGGATATAGAGTCCAGACCCTATATATCTTCTAGACCGTGAGCCCGCTGTCGGGTAGGGACCGTCTCGAGATGTTGCCGACTTGGACTTCCCGAGCGCTTAGTACAGTGCTCTGCACGCAGGAAGCGCTCAATAAATACGATTGAATGAATGAATAAATGAATGAATGGCTATAGAGTCCAGACCCTATATATCTTCTAGACCGTGAGCCCGCCGTCGGGTAGGGACCGTCTCGAGATGTTGCCGACTTGGGCTTCCCGAGCGCTTAGTACAGTGCTCTGCACGCCGGAAGCGCTCAATAAATACGATTGAAGGAATGAATGAATGAATGAATGGATGAATGAATGTCTCCCTGATTGACTGATTGATTTCCACCGAGCCCCGCTGCCTCTCTGTACGACGGCACGAACGGACGGAGGCATGTGCGAGTAACACGCGTGTCGGGGCGGGAAGCGCTCAATAAATGTGATTAATTGACTGATTGATTGATTGATTGATTTCCACCGAGCCCCGCTGCCTCTCTGTACAACGGCACGAATGGAGGAATGTGCACGTAACACGCGTGTCAGGGCGGGAAGAGTTCAATAAATGTGATTGATTGATTGATTGATTGACTGATTGATTTCCACCGAGCCACGCTGCCTCTACACGTGTCAGGGTGGGAAGCGCTCAATAAATGTGATTGATTGATTGATTGATTGATATTGATTGATTTCCACTGAGCCACGCTGCCTCTCTGTACGACGGCACGAATGAACGGAGGCATGTGCGTGTAACACGCATGTCGGGGCGGGAAGCGCTCAATAAATGTGATTAACTGATTGATTGATTGATTGATTGACTAATTTCCACCGAGCCGTGCTGCCTCTCCGCATGACGGCACGAATGGAGGCATGTGTGTGTAACACGCGTCTCGGGGCAGGAAGCGCTCAATAAATGCGATTAATTGATTGATTGATTTCCACCGAGCCATGCGTGTAACACACGTGTCGGGGCGGGAAGCACTCAATAAATGTGACAAATTGATTGATTGGTTGATTGATTGATTTCCACCGAGCCACGCTGCCTCTCCGTGCGATGGCACGAACGAACGGAGGCATGTGCGTGTAACACGCGTGTTGGGGCGGGAAGCGCTCAATAAATGTGATTAATTGATTGGTTGATCGATTGATTTCCACCGAGCCACGCTGTCTCCCTGTACGACGGCACAAACGAACGGAGGCATGTGCGTGTAACACGCGTGTCGGAGCGGGAAGCGCTCAATAAATGTGATTAATTGATTGATTGGTTGATTGCTTGATTTCCACCGAGCCCCGCTGCCTCTCTGTACGACGGCACGAACGGACGGAGGCATGTGCGTGTAACACGCGTGTCGGGGCGGGAAGCGCTCAATAAATGCGATTAACTGATTGATTGATTGATTGATTGATATTGATTGATTTCCACCGAGCCACGCTGCCTCTCTGTACGACGGCACGAACAAAGGGAGGCATGTGCGTGTAACACGCGTGTCAGGGCAGGAAGCGCTCAATAAATGTGATTAATCGATTGATTGGTTGATTGCTTGATTTCCACTGAGCCATGCTGCCTCTCTGTATGATGGCAGGAATGGAGGCATGTGCGTGTAACACGTGTGTCAGGGCGGGAAGCGCTCAATAAATGTGATTAACTGATTGATTGATTGATTGATTGATTTCCGAGCCACGCTGCCTCTCTGTACGACGTGCATGTGCATGTAACACACGTGTCACGGTGGGAAGCGCTTAATAAATGTGATTAATCGATTGATTGATTGATTGATTGATTGATTTCCACCCAGCCGCGCATGTAACACGCGTGTCGGGGCGGGAAGCGCTCAATAAATGTGATTAATTGATTGATTGGTTGATCGATTGATTTCCACCGAGCCACGCTGCCTCTCTGTACGACGGCACGAACGGACGGAGGCATGTGCGTGTAACACGCGTGTCAGGGCAGGAAACGCTCAATAAATGCGATTAATTGATTGATTGATTGATTGATTTTCACCGAGCCACGCTGCCTCTACACGTGTCAGGGCGGGAAGCGCTCAATAAATGTGATTAATTGGTTGATTGATGGATTGATTGATTTCCACCGAGCCACGCTGCCTCTCCGTGCGATGGCACGAACGAACGGAGGCATGTGCGTGTAACACGCGTGTCGGGGCGGGTAGCGCTCAATAAATGTGATTAATCGATTGATTGATTGATTGATTTCCACCGAGCCACACTGCCTCTCCGTGCGACGGCACGGACGGACGGAGGCATGTGCGTGTAACACGCATGGCAGGGTGGGTAGCGCTCAATACATGTGATTAATTGATGGATTGATTGATTTCCACCGAGCCGCGCTGCCTCTCCGTACGACGGCACGGACGGACGGAGGCATGTGCGTGTAACACGCGTGTCAGGGCGGGAAGCGCTCAATAATTTGATTGATTTCCACCGAGCCACGCTGCCTCTCTGTACGACGGCACAAACGAACGGAGGAATGTATGTGTAACATGCGTGTCGGGGCGGGAAGCGCTCAATAAATGTGATTAATTGATTGATTGATTGATTGATTGATTGATTGATTGATTTCCACGGAGCCACACTGCCTCTCTGTACGACGGCACGAACAGACGGAGGCATGTGCGTGTCACACGCGTGTCAGGGCGGGAAGTGCTCAATAAATGCGATTGATTGATTGATTGATTGATTGATTTCCACCGAGCCCCGCTGCCTCTCTGTACGACGGCACGAACGGACGGAGGCATGTGCGTGTAACACGCGTGTCAGGGTGGGAAGCGCTCAATAAATGTGATTAATTGATTGATTGGTTGATCGATTGATTTCCACCGAGCCACGCTGCCTCTCTGTACGACGGCACGAACGGAGGCATGTGCATGTAACACGCATGTCGGGGCGGGAAGCGCTCCATAAATATGATTGATTGATTGATTGACTGATTGATTTCCACTGAGCCCCGCTGCCTCTCTGTATGATGTCACAGACGAACGGAGGCATGTGCATGTAACACGCGTGTCGGGGCGGGAAGCGCTCAATAAATGTGATTAATCGACTGATTGATTGATTGATTTCCACCGAGCCACGCTGCCTCTCCGTACGACGGCACGGACGGACGGAGGCATGTGCGTGTAACACGCGTGTCAGGGCGGGAAGCGCTCAATAAATATGATTAATTGATTGATTGATTGATTGATTGATTTCCACCGAGCCACACTGCCTCTCTGTACGATGGCACGAACGGACGGAGGCATGTGCGTGTAACACGCGTGTCGGGGCGGGAAGCGCTCAATAAATATGATTGATTGATTGATTGATTTCCACCGAGCCACGCTGCCTCTCCGTACGACGGCACGAACGGACGGAGGCATGTGCGTGTAACACGCGTGTCGGGGCGGGAAGCGCTCAATAAATGTGATTAATCGATTGATTGATGGATTGATTTCCACCGAGCCACGCTGCCTCTCCGTGCGATGGCACGACCGAACGGAGGCATGTGCGTGTAACACGCGTGTCAGGGCGGGAAGCGCTCAATAAATGCGATTAATTGATTGATTGATTGATTGATTGTTTTCCACCGAGCCCCGCTGCCTCTCCGTACGACGGCACGACCGAACGGAGGCATGTGCGTGTAACACGCGTGTCGGGGCGGGAAGCGCTCAATAAATGTGATTAACTGATTGATTGATTGATTGATTGACAACAAGCCACACTGCCTCTCTGTACGACGTGCATGTAACGCACGTGTCAGGGTGGGAAGCGCTCAATAAATGTGATTAATCGATTGATTGATTTCCACCGAGCCACGCGTGTAACACGTGTGTTGGGGCAGGAAGCGCTCAATAAACGTGATTAATTGATTGACTGGTTGATTGATTGATGATTGAATGATTGATTTCCACCGAGCCACGCTGCCTCTCTGTACGACGGCACGAACGGACGGAGGAATGTGCGTGTAACACGCATGTCGGGGCGGGAAGCGCTCCATGAATATGATTGATTGATTGATTGACTGATTGATTTCCACTGAGCCCCGCTGCCTCTCTGTATGATGTCACAGACGAACGGAGGCATGTGCATGTAACACGCGTGTCGGGGCGGGAAGCGCTCAATAAATGCGATTAATCGATTGATTGATTGATTGATTTCCACCGAGCCCCGCTGCCTCTCTGTACGACGGCACGAACGGACGGAGGCATGTGCGTGTAACACGCGTGTCAGGGCGGGAAGCGCTCAATAAATATGATTAATTGATTGATTGATTGATTGATTGATTTCCACCGAGCCACACTGCCTCTCTGTACGATGGCACGAACGGACGGAGGCATGTGCGTGTAACACGCATGGCAGGGCGGGTAGCGCTCAATACATGTGATTAATTGATGGATTGATTGATTTCCACCGAGCCACGCTGCCTCTCCGTACGACGGCACGGACGGACGGAGGCATGTGCGTGTAACACGCGTATCGGGGCGGGAAGCGCTCAATAAATATGATTGATTGATGGATTGATTTCCTCCGAGCCACGCTGCCTCTCCGTGCGATGGCATGACCGAACGGAGGCATGTGCGTGTAACACGCGTGTCAGGGCGGAAAGCGCTCAATAAATGCGATTAATTGATTGATTGATTGATTGATTTCCTCCGAGCCACGCTGCCTCTCCGTACGATGGCACGACCGAACGGAGGCATGTGCGTGTAACACGCGTGTCAGGGCGGGAAGCGCTCAATAAATATGATTGATTGATTGATTGATTTCCTCCGAGCCACGCTGCCTCTCCGTACGACGGCACGGACGGACGGAGGCATGTGTGTGTAACACGCGTGTCGGGGCGGGAAGCGCTCAATAAATATGATTGATTGATTGATTGATTTCCTCCGAGCCACGCTGCCTCTCCGTACGACGGCACGGACGGACGGAGGCATGTGCGTGTAACACGCGTGTCGGGGCGGGAAGCGCTCAATAAATATGATTGATTGATTGATTGATTTCCTCCGAGCCCCGCTGCCTCTCTGTACGACGGCACGAACGGACGGAGGCATGTGCGTGTCACACGCGTGTCGGGGCGGGAAGCGCTCAATAAATGCGATTGATTGATTGACTGATTGATTGATTTCCACCGAGCCCCGCTGCCTCTCCGTACGACGGCACGAACGGACGGAGGCATGTGCGTGTAACACGCGTGTCCGGGCGGGAAGCGCTCAATAAATGCGATTAATTGATTGATTGATTGATTGATTTTCACTGAGCCACGCTGCCTCTACACGTGTCAGGGCGGGAAGCGCTCAATAAAAGTGATTAATCGATCGATTGATTGATTGATTGATGTCCACCGAGGCACGTTGCCTCTCCGTGCGACGGCACGAACGAATGGAGGCATGTGCGTGTAACACGCGTGTCAAGGCGGGAAGCGCGATTAATCGATTGATTGATTGATTTCCACCCAGCCGCGCGTGTAACACACGTGTCCAGGTGGGAGGCGCTCAATAAACGGGATTAATTGATTGATTGGATGATTGATTGATTGATTGATTTCCACCGAGCCACGCTGCCTCTCCGTGCGATGGCACGACTGAACGGAGGCATGTGCGTGTAACACGCGTGTCAGGGCGGGAAGCGCTCAATAAATATGATTGATTGATTGATTTCCTCCGAGCCACGCTGCCTCTCCGTACGACGGCACGGACGGACGGAGGCATGTGCGTGTAACACGTGTGTCAGGGCGGGAAGCGCTCAATAAATATGATTGATTGATGGATTGATTTCCTCCGAGCCACGCTGCCTCTCCGTGCGATGGCACGACTGAACGGAGGCATGTGCGTGTAACACGCGTGTCAGGGCGGGAAGCGCTCAATAAATGCGATTAATTGATTGATTGATTGATTGATTGATTTCCACCGAGCCACGCTGCCTCTCCGTACGACGGCACGGACGGACGGAGGCATGTGCGTGTAACACGCGTGTCAGGGCGGGAAGCGCTCAATAAATGCGATTAATTGATTGATTGATTGATTGATTGTTTTCCACCGAGCCCCGCTGCCTCTCCGTACGACGGCACGACCGAACGGAGGCATGTGCGTGTAACACGCGTGTCAGGGCGGGAAGCGCTCAATAAATGCGATTAACTGATTGATTGATTGATTGATTGACAACGAGCCACACTGCCTCTCTGTACGACGTGCATGTAACGCACGTGTCAGGGTGGGAAGCGCTCAATAAATGTGATTAATCGATTGATTGATTTCCACCGAGCCACGCGTGTAACACGTGTGTTGGGGCAGGAAGCGCTCAATAAACATGATTAATTGATTGACTGGTTGATTGATTGATGATTGAATGATTGATTTCCACCGAGCCCCGCTGCCTCTCTGTACGACGGCACGAACGGACGGAGGAATGTGCGTGTAACACGCATGTCGGGGCGGGAAGCGCTCCATAAATATGATTGATTGATTGATTGACTGATTGATTTCCACTGAGCCCCGCTGCCTCTCTGTATGATGTCACAGACGAACGGAGGCATGTGCATGTAACACGCGTGTCGGGGCGGGAAGCGCTCAATAAATGCGATTAATCGATTGATTGATTGATTGATTTCCACCGAGCCCCGCTGCCTCTCCGTACGACGGCACGAACGGACGGAGGCATGTGCGTGTAACACGCGTGTCAGGGCGGGAAGCGCTCAATAAATATGATTAATTGATTGATTGATTGATTGATTGATTTCCACCGAGCCACACTGCCTCTCTGTACGATGGCACGAACGGACGGAGGCATGTGCGTGTAACACGCGTGTCGGGGCGGGAAGCGCTCAATAAATATGATTGATTGATTGATTGATTTCCACCGAGCCACGCTGCCTCTCCGTACGACGGCACGACCGAACGGAGGCATGTGCGTGTAACACGCGTGTCAGGGCGGGAAGCGCTCAATAAATGCGATTAATTGATTGATTGATTGATTGATTGATTTCCACCGAGCCACGCTGCCTCTCCGTACGACGGCACGGACGGACGGAGGCATGTGCGTGTAACACGCGTGTCAGGGCGGGAAGCGCTCAATAAATATGATTGATTGATGGATTGATTTCCTCCGAGCCACGCTGCCTCTCCGTGCGATGGCACGACTGAACGGAGGCATGTGCGTGTAACACGCGTGTCAGGGCGGGAAGCGCTCAATAAATATGATTGATTGATTGATTTCCTCCGAGCCACGCTGCCTCTCCGTACGACGGCACGGACGGACGGAGGCATGTGCGTGTAACACGCGTGTCGGGGCGGGAAGCGCTCAATAAATATGATTGATTGATGGATTGATTTCCTCCGAGCCCCGCTGCCTCTCCGTACGACGGCACGACCGAACGGAGGCATGTGCGTGTAACACGCGTGTCAGGGCGGGAAGCGCTCAATAAATGCGATTAATCGATTGATTGATTGATTGATTTCCGAGCCCCGCTGCCTCTCCGTACGACGGCACGGACGGACGGACGGAGGCACGCGCGCGTCCCACGCGTGTGCGTGTCGGGGCGGGACTCACGTATGTAGGGCTCCATGCCGGGGTCCAGGGTGGTGATGACGCTCTCCACCGAGCGCTTGGTGCGGTCCAGGGCCGAGCGCACCGCCGGGCTGCCCGCCACTCCCTGGCGCACGCGTGTGGGAGCGTGTCAGGCGACACGCCAGCGGCGGGGGGGCCGGTGACTGGGGGAGACGCCCCGCCACCCCCCCCCCGCCCCCGCCGCGGGCACACGGGTCCCCCCCCGCCCTCCCCTTCGCCGCCCACGGGCCCCCCGGGCACCTTGATGAACTCCCAAATGCCGCCGCCGCCGCCGCCGCCTCCTCCGTGTGGTCCTCCGGGCTGCCCGGGGTCGCGGTCGTCGGGGAAGGTGATGCCCGCGGGGCCGGGGGCCGGGGCGCCGCCGCCGCCGCCCCCCCGCCGGGAGCCCTGTCCGGGCCGGGGGAGCCGTCTGAGCGCCCACTACACTCCCCTCGCACGCGGGGGGTGCTCAATAAATCCCGCGGATGGGCAATGGATGGAGAAGAACAATAATCAACAACAACGGAAGCAGCGCGGCTCAGTGGAAAGAGCTAAGCGCTCAGTACAGTGCTCTGCACACGGTAAGCGCTCAATAAATACCATTGAAAGAAAAAACTGATGGGAGTGCTCAATAAATCCCGCGGAGGTAAGAACAATAATCAACAACAACGGAAGCGGCGCGGCTCAGTGGGAAGAGCTAGGCGCTCAGTACAGTGCTCTGCACCCGGTAAGCGCTCAATAAATACGATTGAAAAAAAAATTGATGGATAAGAGCAATCATTAACGACAACGGATGGAAAGAGCCCGGGTTTTGGACGCGGGGGGTGCTCAATAAATCCCGCGGATTCATTCATTCATTCATTCATTCATTCAATCGTATTTATTGAGCGCTTACTAATAACAATAATCAACAAGAAGAAGATACAACAACAGACGCGGCGCGGCTCAATGGAAAGAGCTAAGCGCTCAGTACAGTGCTCTCCACACGGTAAGCGCTCAATAAATACGATTGAAATAAAAAATTGATGGATAATAACAATAATTAACAACAACGGATGGAAAGGGCCCGGGCTTTGGACGCGGGGAGTGCTCAATAAATCCCACAGATTCATTCATTCATTCATTCATTCATTCATTCAATCGTATTTATTGAGCGCTTACTAATAACAATAATCACCAACAACAAGATAGAACAACAGAAGCGGCGCGGCTCAGTGGAAAGAGCTAAGCGCTCAGTACAGTGCTCTGCACACGGTAAGCGCTCAATAAATACGATTGAAAAAGAAAATTGATGGATAATAAAAATAATTAACAACAATGGATGGAAAGAGCCCGGGCTTTGGACGTGGGGGGTGCTCAGTAAATCCCACAGATTCATTCATTCATTCATTCAATCGTATTTATTGAGCGCTTACTAATAACAATAATCACCAACAACAAGATAGAACAACAGAAGCGGCGCGGCTCAGTGGAAAGAGCTAAGCGCTCAGTACAGTGCTCTGCACACAGTAAGCGCTCCATAAATACGATTGAAAGAAAAAACTGATGGGAGTGCTCAATAAATCCCGCGGAGGGCTCAATCGGGCAATTGATGGATAAGGACAATAATCAACAACAACGGAAGCGGCGCGGCTCAGTGGGAAGAGCTAGGCGCTCAGTACAGTGCTCTGCACACGGTAAGCGCTCAATAAATACGATTGAAAAAGAAAATTGATGGATCAGAACAATCATTAACACCAACGGATGGAAAGGGCCTGGGCTTTGGACGTGGGGGGTGCTCAATAAATCCCACAGATTCATTCATTCATTCATTCATTCATTCAATCGTATTTATTGAGCGCTTACTAGTAACAATAATCAACAATAACAAGATAGAACAACAGAAGCGGCGTGGGTCAGTTGAAAGAGCTAAGCGCTCAGTACAGTGCTCTGCACACGGTAAGCGCTCAATAAATACGATTGAAATAAAAAATTGATGGATAATAACAATAATAATCAACAACAGATGGAAAGAGCCCGGGTTTTGGACGCGGGGAGTGCTCAATAAATCCCACAGATTCATTCATTCATTCATTCATTCATTCAATCGTATTTATTGAGCGCTTACTAATAACAATAATCAACAACAACAAGATAGAACAACGGAAGCGGCGCGGCTCAGTGGAAAGAGCTAGGCGCTCAGTACAGTGCTCTGCACACGGTTAGCGCTCAATAAATACCATTGAAAGAAAAAACTGATGGGAGTGCTCAATAAATCCCGCGGAGGTAAGAACAATAATCAACAACAACGGAAGCGGCGCGGCTCAGTGGGAAGAGCTAGGCGCTCAGTACAGTGCTCTGCACACGGTAAGCGCTCAATAAATACGATTGAAAAAGAAAATTGATGGAGAAGAACAATCATTAACACCGACGGATGGAAAGAGCCCGGGCTTTGGACGCGGGGAGTGCTCAATAAATCCCGCGGATTCATTCATTCATTCATTCATTCAATCGTATTTATTGAGCGCTTACTAATAACAATAATCAACAAGAAGAAGATACAACAACAGAAGCGGCGCGGCTCAATGGAAAGAGCTAAGCGCTCAGTACAGTGCTCTGCACCCGGTAAGCGCTCAATAAATACGATTGAAATAAAAAATTGATGGATAAGAACAATCATTAACAACAACGGCAGCAGCGCGGCTCAGTGGAAAGAGCTAAGCGCTCAGTACAGTCCTCTGCACACGGTAAGTGCTCAATAAATACGATTGAAATAAAAAATTGATGGATAATAACAATAATTAACACCAACGGATGGAAAGAGCCCGGGTTTTGGACGCGGGGGGGTGCTCAATAAATCCCACAGATTCATTCATTCATTCATTCATTCAATCGTATTTATTGAGCGCTTACTAATAACAATAATCAACAACAACAAGATAGAACAACGGAAGCGGCGCGGCTCAGTGGAAAGAGCTAAGCGCTCAGTACAGTGCTCTGCACACGGTAAGCGCTCAATAAATACGATTGAAATAAAAAATTGATGGATAAGAACAATCATTAACACCAACGGATGGAAAGAGCCCGGGTTTTGGACGTGGGGGGTGCTCAGTAAATCCCACAGATTCATTCATTCATTCATTCATTCATTCATTCACTCGTATTTATTGAGCGCTTACTAATAACAATAATCACCAACAACAAGATAGAACAACGGAAGCGGCGCGGCTCAGTGGATAGAGCTAAGCGCTCAGTACAGTGCTCTGCACACGGTAAGCGCTCAATAAATACCATTGAAAGAAAAAACTGATGGGAGTGCTCAATAAATCCCGCGGAGGGCTCAATCGGGCAATTGATGGATAATGACAATAATCAACAACAACGGAAGCGGCGCGGCTCAGTGGAAAGAGCTAAGCGCTCAGTACAGTGCTCTGCACCCGGTAAGCGCTCAATAAATACGATTGAAAAAGAAAATTGATGGATAAGAGCAATCATTAACGACAACGGATGGAAAGAGGCCGGGCTTTGGACGCGGGGAGTGCTCAATAAATCCCGCGGATTCATTCATTCATTCATTCATTCAATCGTATTTATTGAGCGCTTACTAGTAACAATAATCAACAACAACAAGACAGAACAACAGAAGCGGCGCGGCTCAGTGGAAAGAGCTAAGCGCTCAGTACAGTGCTCTGCACACGGTAAGCGCTCAATAAATACGATTGAAATAAAAAATTGATGGATAAGAACAATCATTAACAACAACGGATGGAAAGGGCCTGGGCTTTGGACGCGGGGAGTGCTCAATAAATCCCACAGATCCATTCATTCATTCATTCATTCATTCAATCGTATTTATTGAGCGCTTACTAATAACAATAATCAACAACAACAAGACAGAACAACAGAAGCGGCGCGGCTCAGTGGAAAGAGCTAAGCGCTCAGTACAGTGCTCTGCACACGGTAAGCGCTCAACAAATACGATTGAAAAAAAAATTGATGGATAAGAGCAATCATTAACGACAACGGATGGAAAGAGGCCGGGCTTTGGACGTGGGGGGTGCTCAATAAATCCCACAGATTCATTCATTCATTCATTCATTCATTCATTCAATCGTATTTATTGAGCGCTTACTAGTAACATAATCAACAATAACAAGATAGAACAACAGAAGCGGCGTGGGTCAGTGGAAAGAGCTAAGCGCTCAGTACAGTGCTCTGCACACGGTAAGCGCTCAATAAATACGATTGAAATAAAAAATTGATGGATAATAACAATAATAATCAACAACAGATGGAAAGAGCCCGGGTTTTGGACGCGGGGAGTGCTCAATAAATCCCACAGATTCATTCATTCATTCATTCATTCATTCATTCAATCGTATTTATTGAGCGCTTACTAATAACAATAATCAACAACAACAAGATAGAACAACAGAAGCGGCGCGGCTCAGTGGAAAGAGCTAAGCGCTCAGTACAGTGCTCTGCACACGGTAAGCGCTCAATAAATAAGACTAAAAAAGAAAATTGATAGATAATAACAATAATTAATGACAATGGAAGCAGCGCAGCTCAATGGAAAGAGCTAAGCGCTTAGTACAGTGCTCTGCACCCAGTAAGCGCTCAATAAATACGATTGAAATAAAAAATTGATGGATAAGAACAATAATTAACACCGACGGATGGAAAGAGCCCGGGTTTTGGACGCAGGGGGTGCTCAATAAATCCCGCGGATGGGCAATGGATGGACAAGAACAATGATCAACAACAACAGGATGCAACAACGGAAGCGGCGCGGCTCAATGGAAAGAGCTAAGCGCTCAGTACAGTGCTCTGCACCCGGTAAGTGCTCAATAAATACCATTGAAAGAAAAAACTGATGGGAGTGCTCAATAAATCCCGCGGAGGTAAGAACAATAATTAACAACAACGGAAGCGGCGCGGCTCAGTGGGAAGAGCTAGGCGCTCAGTACAGTGCTCTGCACACGGTAAGCGCTCAATAAATACGATTGAAAAAGAAAATTGATGGATAAGAGCAATAACTAGCAACAACGGATGGAAAGAGCCCGGGCTTTGGACGCGGGGGGTGCTCAATAAATCCCGCGGATGGGCAGCGGATGGACAAGAACAATGATCAACAACAACAGGATGCAACAACGGAAGCGGCGCAGCTCAATGGAAAGAGCTAAGCGCTTAGTACAGTGCTCTGCACATAGGAAGTGTTCAATAAATACCACTAATCAATCAATTGATGGATGGATGGATGGATGGATGGATGGATGTCGCTCTCTCTAAACTGTGAGCTGCCTGTGGGCAGGGAACGTGTCCGTTTAGTGGCGGATCGCACTCTCCCCGGCGCTTAGTACAGCGCTCAGTACATAGGAAGTGTTCAATAAATACCACTAATCAATTAATTGATGGATGGATGGATGGATGGATGGATGGATGGACGGATGTCGCTCTCTCTAAACTGTGAGCCGGCTGTGGGCAGGGAACGTGTCCGTTTAGTGGCGGATCGGACTCTCCTTGGCGCTCAGCACAGCGCTCAGTACATAGGAAGTGTTCAATAAATACCACTAATCAATCAACTGATGGATGGATGGATGATGGATGGATGGATGGATGGATGGAGGGATGGATGGACGGATGTCGCTCTCTCTAAACTGTGAGCTGGCTGTGGGCAGGGAACGTGTCCGTTTAGTGGCGGATCGGACTCTCCCTGGCGCTCAGCACAGCGCTCAGTACATAGGAAGTGTTCAATAAATACCACTAATCAATCAATTGATGGATGGATGGATGGATGGATGTCTCCCCCTCTAAACTGCGAGCTGGCTGTGGGCAGGGAACGGGTCCGTTTAGTGGCGGATCGGACTCTCCCTGGCGCTCAGCACAGCGCTCAGTACATAGGAAGTGCTCAATAAATACCACTAATCAATCAATTGATGGGTGGATGGATGGATGGATGGATGGATGGATGGACGGATGGACGGATGTCACTCTCTCTAAACTGTGAGCTGGCTGTGGGCAGGGAACGTATCCGTTTAGTGGTGGATCGGACTCTCCCCGGCGCTTAGTACAGTGCTCAGTACATAGGAAGTGTTCAATAAATACCACTAATCAATCAACTGATGGATGGATGGATGGATGGATGGACGGATGGATGGATGTTGCTCTCTCTAAACTGTGAGCTCACTGTGGGCAGGGAACGTATCCGTTTAGTGGTGGATCGGACTCTCCCCGGCGCTCAGCACAGCGCTCTGCACATAGGAAGTGTTCAATAAATACCACTAATCAATCAATTGATGGATGGATGGATGGATGGATGTCGCTCTCTCTAAACTGTGAGCTGCCCGTGGGCAGGGAACGTATCTGTTTAGTGGCGGATCGGACTCTCCCCGGTGCTTAGTACAGTGCTCTGAACATAGGAATCGTTCAATAAATACCACTAATCGATCAATTGATGGATGGATGGATGGATGGACGGATGTCGCTCTCTCTAAACTGTGAGCCGGCTGTGGGCAGGGAACGTGTCCGTTTAGTGGCGGATCGGACTCTCCCCGGCGCTCAGCACAGCGCTCAGTACATAGGAAGTGTTCAATAAATACCACTAATCAATCAACTGAGGGATGGGAAGGATGGATGGACGGATGGATGGATGTCGCTCTCTCTAAACTGTGAGCCGGCTGTGGGCAGGGAACGTGTCCGTTTAGTGGGGGATCGGACTCTCCCTGGTGCTCAGCACAGTGTTCAGTACATAGGAAGTGTTCAATAAATACCACTAATCAATCAATTGATGGATGGATGGATGGATGGATGGATGGATGGATGGATGGACGGATGTCGCTCTCTCTAAACTGTGAGCAGGCTGTGGGCAGGGAACGTGTCCGTTTAGTGGTGGATCGGACTCTCCCCGGCGCTCAGCACAGCGCTCAGTACATAGGAAGTGTTCAATAAATACCACTAATCAATCAATTGATGGATGGATGGATGGAGGGATGGATGGATGTCGCCCTCTCTAAACTGTGAGCTGCCTGTGGGCAGGGAACGTGTCCGTTTAGTGGTGGATCGGACTCTCCCCGGCGCTCAGCACAGCGCTCAGTACATAGGAAGTGTTCAATAAATACCACTAATCAATTAATTGATGGATGGATGGATGGATGGATGGATGGATGGATGGATGGATGGACGGATGGACGGATGTCACTCTCTCTAAACTGTGAGCTGCCTGTGGGCAGGGAACGTATCCGTTTAGTGGTGGATGGGACTCTCCCCGGTGCTCAGCACAGCGTTCAGTACATAGGAAGTGCTCAATAAATACCACTAATCAATCAATTGATGGATGGATGGATGGATGGATGGGTGGATGGATGGATGGACGGATGGATGGATGTTGCTCTCTCTAAACTGTGAGCCGGCTGTGGGCAGGGAACGTGTCCATTTAGTGGCTCAGTACATAGGAAGCGCTCAATAAATACCACCGCCGGATGGCAGGATGGATAATAACGATGATGAGGGCATGTATTAAGCGCTTACTATGTGCCAAGCACTGCTCTAAGCGCTCCGCGGGCGGGCGCGCGCGCGCAGGGAAGACTCACCGGCGGCGGGCGGGGCGGCGAAGGAGGGCATGAGCGGGCTCTGGGGGGCGCGGCCCGCGTGGCCCCGGGTGATGTCGTAGACGCCCGCCGTGAACCCCCACGTCGGGGGGCCCCCGGGCCGCGGGGCCGGGGGCGGGAGGCCCGGGGCTCCTGGGGGCGGGAAAGACCCAATCGTCACCGAAGGGCCACTGCTCTAATAATAATAATAATAATAGTAATAATAATAGCAACGATGATGATGATGATGACGATGATGATGGTATTTATTAAGCGCTTGCTATGTGCCGCGCACTGCTCTAAGCGCCGGAGGGGAGCGGGCTGTCCCCCGGGGGGCTCACGGTCCTCATCCCCATTTGACAGATTAAGAATGATAATAGCGATTATGATCGATCAATCAATCGATCGCATTTATTGAGCGCTTCCTGTGTGCAGAGCGCTGGGCTAAGCGCTTGGGAAGGACAAGTGGGCGACACAGAGGGTGATGGTACCTACCCGACAGTGGGGGGGGGGGGGGGGGAAGGGGAGGAGGAGGAGGAGGAGAAGAAGAAGAAGAAGAAGAAGAAGAAGAAGAAGGAGGAGGAGGAAGAAGAAGAAGAAGAAGAAGAAGAAGGAAGAAGGAAGAAGAAGAAGGAGGAAGGAGGAAGAAGGAGGAAGAAAGAAGAAGGAAGAAGAAAAAAAGAAAGAAGAAGAAAGAAGGAAGAAGAAGAAGAAGAAGAAGAAAGAAGAAGAGGAAGAAGAAGAAGAAGAAGAAGAAGAAGGAAGAAGGAAACAGAAGAAGGAAGAAGAAGAAGAAAGAAGAAGGAAGAAGAAGAAGGAAGAAGGAAGAAGAAGAAAAGAAAGAAGAAGAAGAAGGAAGAAGAAGAAGGAAGAAGGGAAAAGAAAGAAGAAAGAAGAAGAAGGAAGAAGGAAGAAGAAGAAGGAGGAAAATGAAGGAGAAGAAGAAGAAGAAGGAAGAAGGAAGAAGAAGAAAGAGGAAGAAGAAGGAGAAGGAGAAGAAGAAGAAGGAGAAGGAGAAGAAGAAGGAGAAGAAGAAAATGAAGAAGAAGAAGGAAGAAGAAGGACGAAGGAGGAAGGAGGAAGAAGGAAGAGGAAGAAGGAGGAGGAAGAAGGAAGAAGAGGAAGAAGAAGGAGAAGAAGAGGAAGAAGAAGGAGAAGGAGAAGAAGGAGAAGAAAATGAAGAAGAAGAAGGAAGAAGAAGGAAGAAGGAGGAAGGAGGAAGAATGAGGAAGAAGAAGGAGGGGGAAGAAGAAGGAGGGGGAAGAAGAAGGAGGAGGAGGAAGAAGGAGAAGAGGAAGAGGAGGAAGAGGAAGAGGAGGAGGAGGAGGAGGAGAAGGAGGAGGAGAAGGAGAAGGAGGAGGAGAAGGAGGAGGAGAGGGAGAAGGAGAGGAAGAAGAAGAAGAGGGAGAAGAAGAAGAAGACGGAAGAAGAAGGAAGAAGGAGGAGGAAAAAGAAGGAGAAGAAGAAGAAGGAGAAGAAGGAGGAGGAAGAAGGAAGAAGAAGGAAGAAGAAGAAAGAGGAAGAAGAAGGAGAAGGAGAAGAAGAAGAGGAAGAAGGAGGAGAAGGAGAAGAAGAAGGAGAAGAAAATGAAGAAGAAGAAGGAAGAAGGAAGAAGGAGGAAGAAGAAGGAGGGGGAAGAAGAAGGAGGAGGAAGAAGAAGGAGAAGAAGGAGAAGAGGAAGAGGAGGAGGAAGAAGAAGGAGGGGGAAGAAGAAGGAGGAGGAAGAAGAAGGAGGAGGAAGAAGAAGGAGAAGAAGGAGAAGAGGAGGAGGAGGAGGAGGAGGAGGAGAAGGAGAAAGAGGAGGAGAAGGAGAAGGAGAAGGAGAGGGAGAAGGAGAGGGAGAAGGAGAGGAAGAAGAAGAGGAAGAAGAAGAGGAAGAAGAAGAAGAAGAAGAAGAAGAGGAAGAAGAAGAGGAAGATGAACAAGAAGAAGAAGAAGAAGAAGAAGAGGAGGAAGAGGAAGAGGAAGAAGAAGAAGAGGAAGAGGAAGAAGAAGAAGAGGAAGAGGAAGAAGAGGAATAATAATGGCATTTGTTAAGCACTGACTATGTGCCAAGCACTGTTGTAAGCGCCGGGGAGGTTACAAGGTGATGGGGTTGCCCCCCGGGGGGGCTCACGGTCTTCATCCCCATTTCACAGATCAATAATAATAATAACAATAATGATAATGACATTTGTTAAGCGCTTACTATGTGCCAAGCACTGTTCTAAGCGCCGGGGAGGTTACAAGGTGATGGGGTTGTACCCCGGGGGGCTCCCGGTCTTCATCCCCATTTGACAGATTAATAATAATAATAATAATAACTATTATTATTATTATAAGCAATCAATCGTATTTATTGAGCGCTTCCTGTGTGCAGAGCACTGTACTAAGCGCTTGGGAAGGACAAGTTGGCAACATCTAGAGACGGTCCCTACCCGACAGCGGGCTCACAGGCTAGAAGACTGTGAGCATTAACAAATGATGGCATTTGTTAAGCGCTTACTATGTGCCCAGCACTGTTCTAAGCGCCGGGGAGGTTACAAGGCGATGGGGTGGTCCCACAGGGGGCTCACGGTCTTCATTCCCATTTGACAGATTAATAATAATAATAATAATAATAATAATAATAATAATAATGGTGGCATTTATTAAGCGCTTACTATGTGCCAAGCGCTGTTCTAAGCGCTCGGGGGGGAGACAGAATAAT
Organism: Tachyglossus aculeatus; assembly: GCF_015852505.1. Classification (NCBI taxonomy): domain Eukaryota; kingdom Metazoa; phylum Chordata; class Mammalia; order Monotremata; family Tachyglossidae; genus Tachyglossus; species Tachyglossus aculeatus. Next base: position 1,116,436 of record NW_024044860.1, on the reverse strand, counting down.
CAGGTTTTGTTTTGTTTTGTCGCCCGTCTCCCCCTTCTAGCCTGTGAGCCCGCTGTCGGGTAGGGACCGTCTCTGTATGTCGCCGACTTGGACTTCCCGAGCGCTTAGTACAGCGCTCTGCACGCGGTAAGCGCTCAATAAATACGATTGAATGAATGAATGAATGAATGAATGAATATAGAGTCTAGACTCTATATATCTTCTAGACCGTGAGCCCACTGTCGGGTAGGGACCGGCTCGAGATGTTGCCGACTTGGACTTCCCAAGCGCTTAGTACAGTGCTCTGCACACAAGAAGCGCTCAATAAATATGATTGAATGAATGAATGAATGAATGAATGAATGAAAGAATGAATGGCTATAGAGTCCAGACTCTATATATCTTCTAGACTGTGAGCCCGCCGTCGGGTAGGGACCGTCTCGAGATGTTGCCGACTTGGACTTCCCAAGCGCTTAGTACAGTGCTCTGCACACAGGAAGCGCTCAATAAATACGATGGAATGAATGAATGAATATAGAGTCCAGACTCTATATATCTTCTAGCCTGTGAGCCCACTGTCGGGTAGGGACCGGCTCGAGATGTTGCCAACTTGTACTTCCCAAGCGCTTAGTACAGTGCTCTGCACGCAGTAAGTGCTCAATAGATACGATTGAATGAATGAATAAATGAATGAATGAATGAATATAGAGTCTAGACTCTACATATCTTCTAGACCGTGAGCCCGCTGTCGGGTAGGGACCGTCTCTAAATGTTGCCGATTTGGACTTCCCAAGCGCTTAGTACAGTGCTCTGCACACAGGAAGCGCTCAATAAATACAATTGAATGAATGAATGAATGAATGAATATAGAGTCTAGACTCTATATACATTCTAGACCGTGAGCCCACTGTCGGGTAGGGACCGTCTGGAGATGTTGCCGACTTGGACTTCCCAAGCGCTTAGTACAGTGCTCTGCACACAGTAAGCGCTCAATAAATACGATTGAATGAGTGAATGGTGCCTGTTACATGTTTTGCTGTCTGTCTCCCCGCTTCTAGACTGTGAGCCCGCTGTGGGCAGGGAGGGGCTCTCTTTGTTGCCGAATTGCCCTTCCCAAGCGCTTAATACAGTGCTCTGCGCACAGTAAGCGCTCAATAAATACGAATGAATGAATGAATGTCTCCCCCCTTCTAGACCGTGAGCCCGCTGTGGGCAGGGAGGGGCTCTCTTTGCTGCCAAATTGTCCTTCCCAAGCGCTTAGTACAGTGCTCCGCGCACAGGAAGCACTCAATAAATACGACTGAATGAATGAATGAATGAATAAATATGAATGAATGAATGAATGAATGAATGAATGAATGAATGAATATAGAGTCCAGGCTCTATATATCTTCTAGATTGGGAGCCCGCTGTCGCCAACTTGGACTTCCCAAGCGCTTAGTACAGTGCTCTGCGCACAGGAAGCGCTCAATAAATACGACTGAGTGAGTGAATGAATGAATGAATATAGAGTCCAGGCTCTGTATATCTTCTAGATTGGGAGCCCGCTGTCGCCAACTTGGACTTCCCAAGCGCTTAGTACAGTGCTCTGCGCACAGGAGGCGCTCAATAAATACGACTGAATGAATGAATGAATAAATATGAACGAATGAATGAATGAATGAATGAATATAGAGTCCAGGCTCTATATATCTTCTAGATTGGGAGCCCGCTGTCGCCAACTTGGACTTCCCAAGCGCTTAGTACAGTGCTCTGCACACAGGAGGTGCTCAATAAATACGACTGAATGAATGAATAAATATGAACGAATGAATGAATGAATGAATGAATATAGAGTCCAGGCTCTATATATCTTCTAGATTGGGAGCCCGCTGTCGCCAACTTGGACTTCCCAAGCGCTTAGTACAGTGCTCTGCACACAGGAAGCGCTCAATAAATGACTGAATGAATGAATGAATCAATGAATCAATGAATGAATGAATGAATGAATATAGAGTCCAGGCTCTATATATCTTCTAGATTGGGAGCCCGCTGTCGCCAACTTGGACTTCCCAAGCGCTTAGTACAGTGCTCTGCGCACGGTAAGCGCTCAATAAATATGACTGACTGACTGAATGAATGAATGAATCAATGAATGAATGAATGAATATAGAGTCCAGGCTCTATATATCTTCTAGATTGGGAGCCCGCTGTCGCCAACTTGGACTTCCCAAGCGCTTAGTACAGTGCTCTGCGCACGGTAAGCGCTCAATAAATACCACTGAATGAATGAATGTCTCCCCCCTTGTAGACTGTGAGCCCGCTGTGGGCAGGGAGGGGCTCTCTTTGTTGCCGAATTGTCCTTCCCAAGCGCTTAGTACACTGCTCTGCGCACAGGAAGCGCTCAATAAATACGACTGAATGAATGAATAAATATAAATGAACGAATGAATGAATGAATATAGAGTCCAGGCTCTATATATCTTCTAGATTGGGAGCCCGCTGTCGCCAACTTGGACTTCCCAAGCGCTTAGTACAGTGCTCTGCGCACAGGAAGCGCTCAATAAATACGACTGAATGAATGAATAAATATAAATGAACGAATGAATGAATGAATATAGAGTCCAGGCTCTATATATCTTCTAGACTGGGAGCCCGCTGTCGCCAACTTGGACTTCCCAAGCGCTTAGTACAGTGCTCCGCGCACGGTAAGCGCTCAATAAATGCGACTGAATGAATGAATACGAATGAATGAATGAATGAATATAGAGTCCAGGCTCTATATATCTTCTAGATTGGGAGCCCGCTGTCGCCAACTTGGACTTCCCAAGCGCTTAGTACAGGGCTCTGCGCACGGTAAGCGCTCAATAAATACGACTGAATGAATGAATGAATGAATGAATGAATGAATGAGTGAATATAGAGTCCGGCTCTATATATCTTCTAGATTGGGAGCCCGCTGTCGCCAACTTGGACTTCCCAAGCGCTTAGTACAGTGCTCTGCACACAGGAAGCGCTCAATAAATACGACTGAATGAATGAATGTCTCCCCCCTTCTAGACTGTGAGCCCGCTGTGGGCAGGGAGGGGCTCTCTTTGTTGCCGAATTGTCCTTCCCAAGCGCTTAGTACAGTGCTCCGCGCACAGGAAGCGCTCAATAAATACGACTGAGTGAATGAATGTCTCCCCCCTTGTAGACTGTGACCCCGCTGTGGGCAGGGAGTGGCTCTCTTTGTTGCCGAATTGCCCTTCCCAAGCGCTTAGTACAGTGCTCTGCGCACAGTAAGCGCTCAATAAATACGACTGAATGAATGAATGAATAAATATGAATGAATGAATGAATGAATGAATGAATGAATATAGAGTCCAGGCTCTATATATCTTCTAGATTGGGAGCCCGCTGTCGCCAACTTGGACTTCCCAAGCGCTTAGTACAGTGCTCTGCACACAGGAAGCGCTCAATAAATACGACTGAGTGAGTGAATGAATGAATGAATATAGAGTCCAGGCTCTGTATATCTTCTAGATTGGGAGCCCGCTGTCGCCAACTTGGACTTCCCAAGCGCTTAGTACAGTGCTCTGCGCACAGGAGGCGCTCAATAAATACGACTGAATGAATGAATGAATAAATATGAACGAATGAATGAATGAATGAATGAATATAGAGTCCAGGCTCTATATATCTTCTAGATTGGGAGCCCGCTGTCGCCAACTTGGACTTCCCAAGCGCTTAGTACAGTGCTCTGCGCACAGGAAGCGCTCAATAAATACGACTGAATGAATGAATGAATAAATGTGAACGAATGAATGAATGAATGAATGAATATAGAGTCCAGGCTCTATATATCTTCTAGATTGGGAGCCCGCTGTCGCCAACTTGGACTTCCCAAGCGCTTAGTACAGTGCTCTGCACACAGGAAGCGCTCAATAAATATGACTGAATGAATGAATGAATGAATGAATCAATGAATGAATGAATGAATATAGAGTCCAGGCTCTATATATCTTCTAGATTGGGAGCCCGCTGTCGCCAACTTGGACTTCCCAAGCGCTTAGTACAGTGCTCTGCGCACGGTAAGCGCTCAATAAATATGACTGAATGAATGAATGAATGGATGAATCAATGAATGAATGAATGAATATAGAGTCCAGGCTCTATATATCTTCTAGATTGGGAGCCCGCTGTCGCCAACTTGGACTTCCCAAGCGCTTAGTACAGTGCTCTGCGCACGGTAAGCGCTCAATAAATACCACTGAATGAATGAATGTCTCCCCCCTTGTAGACTGTGAGCCCGCTGTGGGCAGAGAGGGGCTCTCTTTGTTGCCGAATTGTCCTTCCCAAGCGCTTAGTACAGTGCTCTGTGCACAGGAAGCGCTCAATAAATACGACTGAATGAATGAATAAATATAAATGAACGAATGAATGAATGAATATAGAGTCCAGGCTCTATATATCTTCTAGATTGGGAGCCCGCTGTCGCCAACTTGGACTTCCCAAGCGCTTAGTACAGTGCTCTGCGCACAGGAAGCGCTCAATAAATACGACTGAATGAATGAATAAATATAAATGAACGAATGAATGAATGAATATAGAGTCCAGGCTCTATATATCTTCTAGACTGGGAGCCCGCTGTCGCCAACTTGGACTTCCCAAGCGCTTAGTACAGTGCTCCGCGCACGGTAAGCGCTCAATAAATGCGACTGAATGAATGAATACGAATGAATGAATGAATGAATGAATGAATATAGAGTCCAGGCTCTATATATCTTCTAGATTGGGAGCCCGCTGTCGCCAACTTGGACTTCCCAAGCGCTTAGTACAGTGCTCTGCGCACAGGAAGCGCTCAATAAATACGACTGAATGAATGAATAAATATAAATGAACGAATGAATGAATGAATATAGAGTCCAGGCTCTACATATCTTCTAGACTGGGAGCCCGCTGTCGCCAACTTGGACTTCCCAAGCGCTTAGTACAGTGCTCCGCGCACGGTAAGCGCTCAATAAATGCGACTGAATGAATGAATACGAATGAATGAATGAATGAATGAATGAATATAGAGTCCAGGCTCTATATATCTTCTAGATTGGGAGCCCGCTGTCGCCAACTTGGACTTCCCAAGCGCTTAGTACAGCGCTCTGCACACAGGAAGCGCTCAATAAATATGACTGAATGACTGACTGACTGACTGAATGAATGAATGAATGAATATAGAGTCCAGGCTCTATATATCTTCTAGATTGGGAGCCCGCTGTCGCCAACTTGGACTTCCCAAGCGCTTAGTACAGTGCTCTGCGCACGGTAAGCGCTCAATAAATACGACTGAATGAATGAATGAATGAATGAATGAATATAGAGTCCGGCTCTATATATCTTCTAGATTGGGAGCCCGCTGTCGCCAACTTGGACTTCCCAAGCGCTTAGTACAGTGCTCTGCACACAGGAAGCGCTCAATAAATACGACTGAATGAAATACGACTGAATGAATGAGGTTGTCCCACGTGGGGCTCACAGTCTCAATCCGTGGCTCAGGGGAAAGAGCCCGGGCTTTGGAGTCCGAGGTCCTGGGTTCAAATCCCGGCTCCACCACTTGTCAGCTGTGTGACTTTGGGCAAGTCACCTCTCTTCTCTGGGCCTCAGTTCCCTCATCTGGAAAATGGGGATGAAGACCGGGAGCCCCGCGGGGGACAACCTGATCACCTTGTAACCTCCCGGGTGCTTAGAACAGTTCTTGGTACATAGTAAGCGCTTAATAAATGCCCTCATTATTATTATTATTATTATTATTCTCTGGGCCTCAGTTCCCTCATCTGTCAAATGGGGATGAAGACCGGGAGCCCCCCGGGGGACAACCCCGTCGCCCTGTAACCTCCCCGGCGCTTAGCACAGTGCTTGGCACATAGTAAGTGCTTAATAAATACCGTCATTATTATTATTATTATTATTCTCTGGGCCTCAGTTCCCTCATCTGTCAAATGGGGATGAAGACCGTGAGCCCCCCAGGGGACAACCTCATCACCTTGTAACCTCCCCGGCGCTTAGAACAGTGCTTGGCACAGAGTAAGCGCTTAATAAATGCCGTCATTATTATTACTATTATTCTCTGGGCCTCAGTTTCCTCATCTGTCAAATGGGGATGAAGACCGGGAGCCCCCCGGGGGACAGCCCCATCACCTTGTAACCTCCCCGGCGCTTAGAACAGTGCTTGGCACATAGTAAGCGCTTAATAAATGCCGTCATTATTATTATTATTATTATTATTAATCTCTGGGCCTCAGTTCCCTCATCTGTCAAATGGGGATGAAGACCGGGAGCCCCCCGGGGGACAAACTCATCACCTTATAACCTCCCCGGCGCTTAGAACAGTGCTTGGCACATAGTAAGCGCTTAATAAATGCCATCATCATTATTAGTAGCAGTACTTGTCCTTCCCAAGTGCTTAGTACAGTGCTCTGCACACAGTAAGCGCCCAATAAATACGAGTGATTGATCGATTAATAAACGCTATTATTATAGAGAGGCAGCGTGGCTCAGTGGAAAGAGCCCGGGCTTGGGAGTCCGAGGTCGTGGGTTCGAATCCCAACTCTGCCACATGCCTGCTGTGTGACCTTGGGCGAGTCACTTCCCTTCTCTGGGCCTCAGTTCCCTCATCTGGAAAATGGGGATGAAGACCGGGAGCCCCGCGGGGGACAACCTCATCACCTTGTAACCTCCCCGGCGCTTAGAACAGTGCTTGGCACATAGTAAGCGCTTAATCAATGCCGTCATTATTATTACTATTATTCTCTGTGCCTCAGTTTCCTCATCTGTCAAATGGGGATGAAGACCGTGAGCCCCCCGGGCGACCACCCCATCACCTCGTAACCTCCCGGGTGCTTAGAACAGCGCTTGGTACATAGTAAGCGCTTAATAAATACCATCATTATTATTATTATTATTATTATTCTCCGGGCCTCAGTTTCCTCATCTGTCAAATGGGGATGAAGACCGTGAGCCCCCCGGGTGACAACCCCATCACCGTGTAACCTCCCCGGCGCTTAGAACAGTGCTTGGCACATAGTAAGCGCTTAATCAATGCCGTCATTATTATTACTATTCTTCTCTGGGCCTCAGTTTCCTCATCTGTCAAATGGGGATGAAGACTGTGAGCCCCCTGGGGGACAACCTCATCACCTCGTAACCTCCCTGGCGCTTAGAACAGTGCTTGGCACATAGTAAGCGCTTAATAAATACCGTCATTATTATTATCATTATTATCATTATTATTATTATTATTATTATTCTCTGGGCCTCAGTTTCCTCATCTGTCAAATGGGGATGAAGACCATGAGCCCCCCGGGGGACAACCCCATCACCTTGTAACCTCCCCGGCGCTTACGACAGTGCTCGGCACGTAGTAAGCGCTTAATAAAAGCCGTTATTATTATTATCGTTATTATTACTTATTCCAGCGCTCAGTACGGTGCTCCGCACACAGTAAGCGCTCAATAGGTACGACTGATGATGACGATTTACTGAGCGCCCGTAAATCCGTCAGATCCTCCTATTTACTGAGCGTCTTCGGCAGTTTGAATGAATGAATGAATGAATATTAACCCCCACTTAGTACAGTTAAACGCCTACTAGGCGCTGAGCACTGTCGTAAGCGCCGAGAAATCGCCGTGACCGAACTCCTTAAACTCGGCCTATTTCCTGAGCGCTTTCGGAAAACCTGTAAAGTCGGCTATTTACTGAGCGCGCCTAAACCCCTAAGATCCTCCCGCTTTCGGGAATCGGTCAAATCGTCCTATGTACTGAGCGCTTGCACATCCCCAAAACCGGAATGACCGAGCGCTTTCATAACTTTTTAAAATCAGTCCACTTACTGAGCGGCCTCGCGAATCCCTAAAGTCGGACTATTTACTGAACGCCTTCATAAATCCGTCCAATCGTCCTATTTACTGAGCGCTCCCGTAAATGTTTGCCACTCGGTACAGTGCTCTGCACGCAGTGAGCGCTCAATAAGTACGACTGAATGAATGAATATTAATCCCCACTCAGTCCAGTGCTCTGCATGCAGTAAGCGCTCAATAAGAACGGCTGAATGAATGAATATTAATCCCCACTCAGCCAAGTAAGCGCTCAATAAGTACGACTGAATGAATGAATATTAATCCCCACTCAGTACAGTGCTCTGCACGCAGTAAGCGCTCAATAAGTACGACTGAATGAATGAATATTAATCCCCACTCAGCACAGTGCTCTGCACGCAGTAAGCGCTCAATAAGTACGGCTGAATGAATGAATATTAATCCCCACTCAGTCCAGTGCTCTGCACGCAGTAGGCGCTCAATAAGTACGACTGAATGAATGAATATTAATCCCCACTTAGCACAGTGCTCTGCACGCAGTAAGCGCTCAATAAGCACGACTGAATGAATGAATGAATATTAATCCCCACTCAGCACAGTGCTCTGCACGCAGTAAGCGCTCAATAAGTACGACTGAATGAATGAATATTAATCCCCACTCAGCACAGTGCTCTGCACGCAGTAAGCGCTCAATAAGTACGACTGAATGAATGAATATTAATCCCCACTTAGCACAGTGCTCTGCACGCAGGAAGCGCTCAATAAGTACGACTGAATGAATGAATATTAATCCCCACTTAGCCAAGTAAGCGCTCAATAAGTACGACTGAATGAATGAATATTAATCCCCACTCAGCACAGTGCTCTGCACGCAGGAAGCGCTCAATAAGTACGACTGAATGAATGAATGAATATTAATCCCCACTCAGCCCAGGGCTCTGCACGCGGTAAGCGCTCAATAAGTACGGCTGAATGAATGAATATTAATCCCCACTCAGTCCAGTGCTCTGCACGCAGTAAGCGCTCAATAAGTACGACTGAATGAATGAATATTAATCCCCACTTAGCACAGTGCTCTGCACGCAGTAAGCGCTCAATAAGTACGACTGAATGAATGAATATTAATCCCCACTCAGTCCAGTGCTCTGCACGCAGTAAGCGCTCAATAAGTACGACTGAATGAATGAATATTAATCCCCACTCAGTCCAGTGCCCTGCACGCAGTAAGCGCTCAATAAGTACGACTGAATGAATGAATATTAACCCGCACTCAGCCCAGTGCTCTGCACGCAGTAAGCGCTCAATAAGTACGACTGAATGAATGAATATTAATCCCCACTCAGTCCAGTGCTCTGCACGCAGTAAGCGCTCAATAAGTACGACTGAATGAATGAATATTAATCCCCACTCAGCACAGTGCTCTGCACGCAGTAAGCGCTCAATAAGTACGACTGAATGAATGAATATTAATCCCCACTCAGCACAGTGCTCTGCACGCAATAAGCGCTCAATAAGTATGACTGAATGAATGAATACTAATCCCCACTTAGTCTAGTGCTCTGCACGCAGCAAGCGCTCAATAAGTATGACTGAATGAATGAATATTAATCCCCACTCAGTCCAGTGCTCTGCACGCAGTAAGCGCTCAATAAGTACGACTGAATGAATGAATATTAATCCCCACTCAGTCCAGTGCTCTGCACGCAGTAAGCGCTCAATAAGTACGACTGAATGAATGAATATTAATCCCCACTTAGCCAAGTAAGCGCTCAATAAGTACGACTGAATGAATGAATATTAATCCCCACTCAGTCCAGTGCTCTGCACGCAGTAAGCGCTCAATAAGTGCGACTGAATGAATGAATATTAATCCCCACTCAGTCCAGTGCTCTGCACGCAGTAAGCGCTCAATAAATACAACTGAATGAATGAATATTAATCCCCACTTAGCACAGTGCTCTGCACGCAGTAAGCGCTCAATAAGTACGACTGAATGAATGAATATTAATCCCCACTCAGCACAGTGCTCTGCACGCATTAAGCGCTCAATAAGTACGACTGTATGAATGAATATTAATCCCCACTCAGTCCAGTGCTCTGCACGCAGTAAGCGCTCAATAAGTGCGACTGAATGAATGAATATTAATCCCCACTTAGCACAGTGCTCTGCACGCAGTAAGCGCTCAATAAGTATGGCTGAATGAATGAATATTAATCCGCACTCAGTCCAGTGTTCTGCACGCAGTAAGCGCTCAATAAATACGACTGAATGAATGAATATTAATCCCCACATAGTCCAGTGCTCTGCACGCAGTAAGCGCTCAATAAGTACGACTGAATGAATGAATATTAATCCCCACTCAGCCCAGTGCTCTTCACGCAGTAAGCGCTCAATAAGTACGACTGAATGAATGAATATTAATCCCCACTTAGTCCAGTGCTCTGCACGCAGCAAGCGCTCAATAAGTACGACTGAATGAATGAATATTAATCCCCACTCAGCCCAGTGCTCTGCACACAGTAAGCGCTCAATAAGTACGACTGAATGAATGAATATTAATCCCCACTCAGTCCAGTGCTCTGCACGCAGGAAGCGCTCAATAAGTACAGCTGAATGAATGAATATTAATCCCCACTTAGCCAAGTAAGCGCTCAATAAGTACAACTGAATGAATGAATATTAATCCCCGCTTAGCACAGTGCTCTGCACGCAGTAAGCGCTCAATAAGTACGACTGAATGAATGAATATTAATCCCCACTCAGCACAGTGCTCTGCACGCAGTAAGCGCTCAATAAATACGACTGAATGAATGAATATTAATCCCCACTCAGTCCAGTGCTCTGCAGGCAGTAAGCGCTCAATAAGTACGACTGAATGAATGAATATTAATCCCCACTTAGCCAAGTAAGCGCTCAATAAGTACGGCTGAATGAATGAATATTAATCCCCACTCAGCCCAGTGCTCTGCACGCAGTAAGCGCTCAATAAGTACGACTGAGTGAATGAATATTAATCCCCACTCAGTCCAGTGCTCTGCACGCAGTAAGCGCTCAATAAGTATGGCTGAATGAATGAATATTAATCCCCACTCAGCACAGTGCTCTGCACACAGTAAGCGCTCAATAAGTACGACTGAATGAATGAATATTAATCCCCACTCAGTCCAGTGCTCCGCACGCAGTAAGCGCTCAATAAATACGACTGAATGAATGAATATTAATCCCCTAAGCGCTCAATAAATACGACTGAATGAATGAATATTAATCCCCACTCAGCCCAGTGCTCTGCACGCAGTAAGCGCTCAATAAATACGACTGAATGAATGAGTATTAATCCCCATTTTGCAGATGAGGTAACCGAGGCCCGGAGAAGGGAAGTGACTTGCCCCGAGTCACACAGCAGACGCGTGGCAGCGTCGGGATTAGAACCCAGAACCCCCTGGCCCCCAAGCCCAGGCTCTTTCCACCGAGCCGCTGCTCTAGGCGCTCAGTACAGCGCTCCGCCCCCGGCAAGCGCTCCGTACCCTCATTCATTCATTCAGTCAGTCGTATTTATTGAGCGCTTTCTGTGTGCAGGGAAGCAGCGTGGCTCAGTGGAAAGAGCCCGGGCTTTGGAGTCCGAGGTCCTGGGTTCAAATCCCGCCTCCGCCAACTGTCAGCTGGGTGACTCTGGGCGAGTCGCTTCACTTCTCTGGGCCTCAGTTCCCTCATCTGTCAAATGGGGATGAAGACCGGGAGCCCCCCGTGGGATGAACTGATCACCTTGTAACCTCCCCGGCGCTTAGAACAGTGCTTGGCACGTAGTAAGCGCTTAATAAATGCCATCATCATCATCATCATCATCATCATCATCAGAGCGCTGTATGAATTCCCGGGGCGGCCTCCGCCGAACGTCCAGTACAGCGCTCGGCGGGAAATACGATCGGACGGAGGCGCCGGGCGCTGTACTGAACGCCCCCCGCGAGCCCATCCCCCCCACCCCGGCCTGGTACCGCTCAGGGGAGGAAGAGGAGGAGGAAGAGGAGGAGGAGGAGGAGGAGGGGGCGTCCCGGGGGGCGTCTCCACACTGCTTTCTTCCATCATATCGCCCGCAGACCTGGGGGAAGACAAGACGTTCATTCATTCAACCGGATTTATTGAGCGCCTCCCGGGTGCCGAGCGCCGGACTGAGCGCTCGGAAAGGACGATTCGGCAACGGATACTCATTCATTCATTCATTTAACCGTATTTATTGAGCGCTTCCTGGGTGCTGGACTGAGCGCTCGGAAAAGACGATTCGGCGACGGATACTCATTCATTCATTCCATCGTATTGATTGAGCACTTCCTGGGTGCCGAGCGCTGGACTAAGCGCTCCGAAAGGACGATTCGGCAACGGATACTCATTCATTCATTCAACCGTATTTATTGAGCGCTTCCTGGGTGCCGAGCGCTGGACTAAGCGCTCGGAAAGGACGATTCGGCAATGGATAGTCATTCATTCATTCATTCAACCGTATTTATTGAGCACTTCCTGGGTGCCGAGCACTGGACTGAGCGCTCGGAAAGGACGATTCGGCAACGGATACTCATTCATTCATTCAACCGTATTTATTGAGCGCTTCCTGGGTGCCGAGGGCTGGACTAAGTGCTCAGAAAGGATGATTTGGCAATGGATATTCATTCATTCATTCATTCAATCATATTTATTGAACGCTTCCTGGGTGCCGAGAGCTGGACTAAGTGCTCAGAAAGGATGATTTGGCAATGGATACTCATTCATTCATTCATTCAATCTTATTTATTGAACGCTTCCTGGGTGCCGAGCGCTGGACTAAGCACTCAGAAAGGACGATTCGGCAACAGATAGTCATTCATTCATTCCATTGTATTTACTGAGCACTTCCTGGGTGCCGAGCACTGGACTAAGCGCTCGGAATGGACAATTCGGCAACAAATATTCATTCATTCATTCATTCAACCGTCTTTATTGAGCGCTGCCTCGGTGCGGAGCGCCAGACTAATCATTCGGAAAGGACTATTCGGCAATGGACATTCATTCATTCATTCAACCGTATTTATTGAGCACTTCCTGGGTGCCGAGCACTGGACTAAGCGCTCGGAAAGGACGATTCAGTAAGATATTCATTCATTCATTCCATCGTATTTATTGAGCGCTTCCTGGGTGCCGAGTGCTGGACTAAGCACTCGGAAAGGACTATTCGGCAACGGATACTCATTCATTCATTCAACCATATTTATTGAGCGCATCCTGGGTGCGGAGCGCTGGACTGAGCGCTCGGAAAGGACGATTCGGCAACGGATACTCATTCATTCATTCAACCGTATTTACTGAGCGCTTCCTGGGTGCCGAGCGCTGGACTAAGCGCTCGAAAAGGACTATTCGGCAACGGATAATCATTCATTCATTCAACCGTATGTATTGAGCGCTTCCTGGGCGCCGAGCGCTGGACTAAGCGCTTGGAAAGGACGATTCAGTAACAGATATTCATTCATTCATTCAATCGTCTTTATTGAGCGCTTCCTGGGCGCCGAGCGCTGGACTAAGCGCTTGGAAAGGACGATTCAGAAACAGATATTCACTCATTCATTCCATCGCATTTATTGAGCGCTTCCTGGGTGCCGAGTGCTGGACTAAGCGCTCGGAAAGGACGATTTGGCAACAGATACTCATTCATTCATTCCATCATATTTATTGAGCGCTTCCAGGGTGCCGAGCGCTGGACTAAGTGCTCGGAAAGTACGATTCGGCAACGGATATTCATTCATTCATTCCATCGTATGTACTGAGCGCTTCCTGGGTGCCGAGCGCTGGACTGAGCGCTCGGAAAGGACGATTGGGCAACGGATATTCATTCATTCATTCATTCATTCCATCGTATGTACTGAGCGCTTCCTGGGTGCCAAGCGCTGGGCTAAGCACTCGGAAAGGATGATTCAGTAACAGATATTCATTCATTCATTCCATCGTACTTATTGAGCGCTTCCTGGATACCGAGCGCTGGACTAAGCGCTCGAAAAGGACTATTCGGCAACGGACGCTCATTCATTCATTCAACCGTATTTATTGAGCGCTTCCTGGGTGCCGAGTGCTGGACTAAGCGCTCGGAAAGGACGATTCGGCAACGGATATTCATTCATTCATTCAACCGTATTTATTGAGCGCTTCCTGGGTGCCGAGCGCTGGACTGAGCGCTCGGAAAGGACGATTCAGCAACGGATGTTCATTCATTCATTCATTCCATCGTATTTATTGAGCACTTCCTGGGTGCCGAGCACTGGACTAAGCGCTCGGAAAGGACGATTCGGCAACGGATACTCATTCATTCATTCCATCGTATGTATTGAGCGCTTCCTGGGTGCCGAACGCTGGACTAAGCGCTCAGAAAGGACGATTCGGCAACGGATACTCATTCATTCATTCAACCGTATTTATTGAGCGCCTCCCGGGTGCCGAGCGCCGGACTGAGCGCTCGGAAAGGACGATTCGGCGACGGATACTCATTCATTCATTCCATCGTATTGATTGAGCGCTTCCTGGGTGTGGAGCGCTGGACTAAGCGCTTGGAAAGGACGATTCGGCAACAGATACTCATTCATTCATTCAATCGTATTTATTGAGCGCTTCCTGGGTGCGGAGCACTGGACTAAGCACTCGGAAAGGACGATTTAGTAACAGATACTCATTCATTCATTCACTCATTCAATCGTATTTATTGAGCCCTTCCTGGGTGCCGAGCGCTGGACTAAGCGCTTGGAAAGCACGATTCGGCAATGGCTATTCACTCATTCATTCCATCGCATTTATTGAGCGCTTCCTGGGTGCTGAGCGCTGGACTAAGCGCTCGGAAACGACAATTAGGCAATAGATATTCATTCATTCAACCGCATTTATTGAGCGCTTCCTGGGTGCTGAGCACTGGACTAAGCGCTCAGAAAGGATAATTCGGCAACGGATATTCATTCATTCATTCCATCGTATTTATTGAGCGCTTCCTGAGTGCTGAGCGCTGGACTAAGCGCTCGAAAAGGACTATTCGGCAACGGATACTCATTCATTCATTCAACCGTATTTATTGAGCGCTTCCTGGGTGCCGAGCACTGGACTAAGCGCTCAGAAAGGACGATTCAGTAACAGATATTCATTCATTCATTCAATCGTCTTTATTGAGCACTTCCTGGGCGCCGAGTGCTGGACTAAGCACTCGGAAAGGACAATTCAGCAATAGATATTCATTCATTCATTCCATCGTATCTATTGAGCGCTTCCTGGGCGCTGAGCGCTGGACTGAGCGCTCGGAAAGGACGATTCGGCAACGGATACTCATTCATTCATTCAACCGTATTTACTGAGCGCTTCCTGGGTGCCGAGCGCTGGACTAAGCGCTCGAAAAGGACTATTCGGCAACGGATACTCATTCATTCATTCAACCGTATGTATTGAGCGCTTCCTGGGTGCCGAGCACTGGACTAAGCGCTTGGAAAGGACGATTCAGAAACAGATATTCACTCATTCATTCCATCGCATTTATTGAGCGCTTCCTGGGTGCCGAGTGCTGGACTAAGCACTCGGAAAGGACGATTTGGCAACAGATACTCATTCATTCATTCCATCATATTTATTGAGCGCTTCCAGGGTGCCGAGCGCTGGACTAAGTGCTCGGAAAGTACGATTCGGCAACGGATATTCATTCATTCATTCAATCGTATTTATTGAGCACTTCCTGGGTGCCGAGCGCTGGACTAAGCGCTCGAAAAGGACTATTCGGCAACGGACGCTCATTCATTCATTCAACCGTATTTATTGAGCGCTTCCTGGGCGCCGAGTGCTGGACTAAGCACTCGGAAAGGACGATTCAGTAACAGATATTCATTCATTCATTCAATCGTATTTATTGAGCACTTCCTGGGCGCCGAGTGCTGGACTAAGCACTCGGAAAGGACAATTCAGCAATAGATATTCATTCATTCATTCCATCGTATCTATTGAGTGCTTCCTGGGCGCTGAGCGCTGGACTGAGCGCTCGGAAAGGACGATTCGGCAACGGATACTCATTCATTCATTCAACCGTATTTACTGAGCGCTTCCTGGGTGCCGAGCGCTGGACTAAGCGCTCGAAAAGGACTATTCGGCAACGGATACTCATTCATTCATTCAACCGTATGTATTGAGCGCTTCCTGGGTGCCGAGCACTGGACTAAGCGCTCGGAAAGGACGATTCAGTAACAGATATTCATTCATTCATTCAATCGTCTTTATTGAGCGCTTCCTGGGCGCCGAGCGCTGGACTGAGCGCTCGGAAAGGACGATTCAGCAACGGATACTCATTCATTCATTCAACAGTATTAATTGAGCGCTTCCTGAGTGCCGAGCGCTGGACTAAGCGCTCGGAAAGGACGATTCAGCAACGGCTAGTCATTCATTCATTCAACCGTATTTATTGAGCGCTCGGAAAGGGCAATTAGGCAATAGATATTCATTCATTCAATCGAATGTACTGAGCGCTTCCTGGATGCCGAGAGCTGGACTAAGCGCTCGGAAAGGATGATTCGGCAATGGATACTCATTCATTCATTCATTCCATCATATTTATTGAGCGCTTCCTGGGTGCCGAGCGCCGGACTAAGCGCTCGGAAAGGACGATTCGGCAATGGATATTCATTCATTCATTCCATCGTATTTATTGAGCGCTTCCTGGGTGCCGAGCACTGAACTAAGCGCTCGGAAAGGACGATTCGGCAACGGCTAGTCATTCATTCACTCATTCAACCGTATTTATTGAGCGCTTCCTGGGCGCCGAGCGCCGGACTAAGCGCTCGGAAAGGACGATTCGGCAACGGACGCTCATTCATTCATTCCACCGTATTTATTGAGCGCTTCCTGGGTGCCGAGCACTGAACTAAGCGCTCGGAAAGGACGATTTGGCAACGGCTAGTCATTCATTCATTCATTCAACCGTATTTATTGAGCGCTTCCTGGGTGCCGAGCACTGGACTAAGCGCTCAGAAAGGATAATTCGGCAACGGATATTCATTCATTCATTCCATCGTATTTATTGAGCGCTTCCTGAGTGCTGAGCGCTGGACTAAGCGCTCGAAAAGGACTATTCGGCAACGGACGCTCATTCATTCATTCAACCGTATGTATTGAGCGCTTCCTGGGTGCCGAGCACTGGACTAAGCGCTCGGAAAGGACGATTCAGTAACAGATATTCATTCATTCATTCAATCGTATTTATTGAGCACTTCCTGGGCGCCGAGTGCTGGACTAAGCACTCGGAAAGGACAATTCAGCAATAGATATTCATTCATTCATTCCATCGTATCTATTGAGTGCTTCCTGGGCGCTGAGCGCTGGACTGAGCGCTCGGAAAGGACGATTCGGCAACGGATACTCATTCATTCATTCAACCGTATTTACTGAGCGCTTCCTGGGTGCCGAGCGCTGGACTAAGCGCTCGAAAAGGACTATTCGGCAACGGATACTCATTCATTCATTCAACCGTATGTATTGAGCGCTTCCTGGGTGCCGAGCACTGGACTAAGCGCTCGGAAAGGACGATTCAGTAACAGATATTCATTCATTCATTCAATCGTCTTTATTGAGCGCTTCCTGGGCGCCGAGCGCTGGACTGAGCGCTCGGAAAGGACGATTCAGCAACGGATACTCATTCATTCATTCAACAGTATTAATTGAGCGCTTCCTGAGTGCCGAGCGCTGGACTAAGCGCTCGGAAAGGACGATTCAGCAACGGCTAGTCATTCATTCATTCAACCGTATTTATTGAGCGCTCGGAAAGGGCAATTAGGCAATAGATATTCATTCATTCAATCGAATGTACTGAGCGCTTCCTGGATGCCGAGAGCTGGACTAAGCGCTCGGAAAGGATGATTCGGCAATGGATACTCATTCATTCATTCATTCCATCATATTTATTGAGCGCTTCCTGGGTGCCGAGCGCCGGACTAAGCGCTCGGAAAGGACGATTCGGCAACGGATATTCATTCATTCATTCCATCGTATTTATTGAGCGCTTCCTGGGTGCCGAGCACTGAACTAAGCGCTCGGAAAGGACGATTCGGCAACGGCTAGTCATTCATTCACTCATTCAACCGTATTTATTGAGCGCTTCCTGGGCGCCGAGCGCCGGACTAAGCGCTCGGAAAGGACGATTCGGCAACGGACGCTCATTCATTCATTCCACCGTATTTATTGAGCGCTTCCTGGGTGCCGAGCACTGAACTAAGCGCTCGGAAAGGACGATTTGGCAACGGCTAGTCATTCATTCATTCATTCAACCGTATTTATTGAGCGCTTCCTGGGTGCCGAGCACTGGACTAAGCGCTCAGAAAGGATAATTCGGCAACGGATATTCATTCATTCATTCCATCGTATTTATTGAGCGCTTCCTGAGTGCTGAGCGCTGGACTAAGCGCTCGAAAAGGACGATTCGGCAACGGACGCTCATTCATTCATTCAACCGTATTTATTGAGCGCTTCCTGGGCGCGAAGAACTGGACTAATCGTTCTAAGCGCTGGGGTGGATACAAGAGAAGCGGCGTGGCTCAATGGGTAGAGCCCGGCCCTGGGAGTCAGAGGTCGTGAGTTCTAATTCTGCTCCCGCCCCTTGTCAGCTGGGTGCCTTTGGGCAAGTCGCTTCCCTTCTCTGGGCCTCAGTTCCCTCATCTGTCAAATGGGGATGAAGACCGGGAGCCCCCACCCCGGGGGACAACCCCATCACCGTGTAACCTCCCCGGCGCTTAGAACAGTGCTTTGCACATAGTAAGCGCTTAATAAATGCCTTCATTATTATTATTATTATTATTATTATTCTCTGGGCCTCAGTTCCCTCATCTGTCAAATGGGGATGAAGACCGGGAGCCCCCCGGGGAACAACCCCATCCCCTTGTAACCTCCCCGGCGCTTAGAACAGTGCCTGGCACATAGTAAGCGCTTAATAAATAACATCATTATTATTATCATTATTGTTATTAGAACAGCGCTTGGCACATAGTAAGCGCTTAATAAATGCCGTCATTATTATTATTATTATTCTCTGGGCCTCAGTTCCCTCATCCGTAAAATGGGGATGAAGACCGGGAGCCCCCCGGGGGACAACCCCATCACCTTGCAACCTCCCCGGCGCTTAGAACAGTGCTTGGCACATAGTAAGCACTTAATGAATGCCATCATCATTATTATTATTATTATTCTCTGAGCCTCAGTTCCCTCATCTGTCAAATGGGGATGAAGACCGGGAGCCCCCCGGGGGACAACCCCATCACCTTGTAACCTCCCCGGCGCTTAGAACAGTGCTTGGCACATAGTAAGTGCCTAATAAATGCCGTCTTTATTATTATTATTATTCTCTGGGCCTCAGTTCCCTCATCTGTCAAATGGGGATGAAGGCCGTGAGCCCCCCAGGGGACAACCTCATCACCCTG
Organism: Tachyglossus aculeatus; assembly: GCF_015852505.1. Lineage (NCBI taxonomy): Eukaryota > Metazoa > Chordata > Mammalia > Monotremata > Tachyglossidae > Tachyglossus > Tachyglossus aculeatus. The sequence goes on along the minus strand of NW_024044860.1, from coordinate 1,097,183 downwards.
AAACCTCCCCGGCGCTTAGAACAGTGCTTGGCACGTAGTAAGCGCCTCATAAATACCATTATTATTAGTAGTATTATTCTCTGGACCTCAGTTTCCTCATCTGTCAAATGGGGATGAAGACCGTGAGCCCCCGGGGGACAACCCCATCACCTTGTAACCTCCCTAGCGCTTAGCACAGTGCTTTGCACATAGTAAGCGCTTAATAAATGCCATCATTAGTATTATCGTTAAGGAAAAAAGGGGGGGGGGAGAAAGAGAGAGAACTGCATTTCCCAGAATCCTCCGGGACCGGAGAGCGCAGAACTACATTTCCCAGAATCCTCCGGGGGCGGAGAGGAGGAGAACCGCATTTCCCAGGATCCTCCGGGGCCGGAGGGGGGGAGAACTACGTCTCCCAGAATCCTCCGGGGCCAGAGAGGGGGAGAACTGCATTTCCCAGAATCCTCCGGGGGCGGAGGGAGAACTACACCTCCCAGAATCCTCCGGGGCCAGAGAAGGGCGAGAGCTACATTTCCCAGGATCCTCCGGGGCCGGATGGGGGGAGAACTACATCTCCCAGAATCCTCCGGGGCCAGAGAGGGGGAGAACTGCATTTTCCAGAATCCTCCGGGGGCTGGAGAGGGGGGAGAACTACATTTCCCAGAATCCTCCGGGGCCGGAGGGGGGAGGACTACATCTCCCAGAATCCTCCGGGGCCGGAGATGGAGGAGAGCTACATTTCCCAGAATCCTCCGGGGCCGGAGAGGGGGAGGACTACATTTCCCAGAGCCCTCCGGGGCCGGGTGGGTCGCGCCTGCGCAGAGAGGCGCGGGGCAGCCCCCGCCACGTGTCCCGCGGCGGGGCCGCCCCCGCCCCTCGGGGGATGCGGGGAGGGGCGGGAGGAGCGTCCCCGGAAGTGGGGGAGGGGGCGCCCGCGGAGGCTGCTCTCACCTGGGTCCGCAACAGCGGCGGGGGGCGCGGGCGCCGACGGGAACCGGCCCGAACCGCTGGCGCTAGAGGGAGGAGCTGCGCCTTCCGCGCATGCGCCAACCGACGCGGGACACGCCCCTCCCCGGGTCTCCCGGACGCGCGCATGCGCCGGGACTGTCTGACACGTCACCGCCCCCCAAGCCACGCCCACCCGAGGGGATCCCGGGCTTCCCGGCAGCGCGCATGCGCCACGCGTCCCGCCTCCCGTAAACGTCACTGCCCCCCCGGGACTTCAGGGATGCGCGCATGCGCCGGTCCTAGCCATACGTCACCGCTTCCAAGCCACGCCCCCCCGGGGGCTCCAGGCTGTGCGCATGCGCCACGCGTCCCGCCTCCCGCAAACGTCACTGCCCCCAGGGACTTCAGGGTTGCGCGCATGCGCTGGCCCTAGCCATACGTCACCGCTACCAAGCCACGCCCCCCTGCGGGCCTCCAGTCCGTGCGCATGCGCCACGCGTCCCGCCTCCCGTATACGTCACTGCTCCCCCCCCCCCCGGACTTCAGGGCCGCGCGCATGCGCCGGTCCTAGTTATTTATCAATCAATCAATCAATCAATCAATCAATCAATCGTATTTATTGAGCGCTTACTGTGTGCAGAGCACTGTACTAAGCGCTTGGGAAGTACAAGTTGGCAACATTTAGAGACGGTCTCTACCCAGCAGTGGGCTCACAGTCTAAAAATAATTAATTATTAATAATAATAATAATAATAACGGCATTTGTTAAGCGCTTACTACGTGCAAAGCACCGTTCTAAGCGCCGAGGGGGGGATACAAGGTGATCAGTTTGTCCCACGTGGGGCTCACAGTCTTAATCCCCATTTTACAGATGAGGGAACTGAGGCCCAGAGAAGCGAAGTGACTTACCCAAGGTCACACAGCAGACACGTGGTGGAGGCAGGATTCGAACCCATGACCTCTGACTCCAGAGCCCGGGCCCTTTCCGCTGAGCCACGCTGCTTCAATTCATTCAACCGTATCTTTTGAGCGCTCACCGTGTGCCCAGCACTGTACTAAGCGCTTGGGAAGGACAAGCGGTAAATGGGGGCCATTTCGCGTGTCAGGCGCGAAATCAATCAATATGATCGATTGATTGATCGATTTCGCGTGTCAGGCGAACGTGATAATCAATCCATCGTATTGATTGAGCGCTTCCTGTGTGCAGAGCACTGTACTAGGCGCTTGGGAAGTCCAAGTTGGCAACATAGACAGGCCCTACCCCACAGTGGGCTCACACTCTACTGCGCTCTGCGCACAGTGAGCGCCCAATAAGTACGATTGATTGATTGATAAAAGATTGATTTTGATTGATAAAGATAGATTGATAGATGGATTGATTGATAAAGATTGATAAAAGATACACACGCTTCCCTTTCGTTCTCCGTCTCCCCCTTCTCGACTGGGAGCCCACTGTGGGGTAGGGACCGTCTCTATATGTTGCCAATTTGGACTTCCCGAGCGCTTAGTACAGTGCTCTGCACACAGGAAGCGCTCAATAAATACGATTGATTGATTGATTGGCTCAATAAATACGATTGATTGATTGATTGATTGATTGATGTCTGTTGTGTGACCTTGGAAGTCACTTCACTTCTCTGGGCCTCAGTTCCCTCATCTGTAAAATGGGGGTGAAGACTGTGAGCCCCCCTGTGGGACAACCTGATCACCTTGTATCCTCCCCAGCGCTTAGAACAGTGCTTTGCACATAGTAAGCGCTTCACAAAGGCCATCATTTATTTTATTTTTCTCTTGTGCCTCAGTTCCCTCATCTGTGAAATGGGGGTGAAGACTGTGAGCCCCCCGTGGGACAACCTGATCACCTTGTATCCCCCCCAGCGCTTAGAACAGTGCTTGGCACGTAGTAAGCGCTTAGCAAAGGCCATCATTTATTCTATTTTTCTCTTGTGCCTCAGTTACCTCATCTGTAAAATGGGGGTGAAGACTGTGAGCCCCCCGTGGGACAACCTGATCACCTTGTATCCCCCCCAGCGCTTAGAACAGTGCTTGGCACGTAGTAAGCGCTTAGCAAAGGCCATCATTTATTCTATTTTTCTCTTGTGCCTCAGTTACCTCATCTGTAAAATGGGGGTGAAGACTGTGAGCCCCCCTGTGGGACAACCTGATCACCTTGTATCCCCCCCAGCGCTTAGAACAGTGCTTTGCACATAGTAAGCGCTTCACAAAGGCCATCATTTATTTTATTTTTCTCTTGTGCCTCAGTTACCTCATCTGTAAAATGGGGGTGAAGACCGTGAGCCCCCCCGTGGGACAACCTGATCACCTTGTATCCTCCCCGGCGCTTAGAACAGTGCTTGGCACATAGTAAGCGCTTAATAAAATGCCATTATTATTATTATTATTATAGACAAGCAGCGTGGCTCAGTGGAAAGAGCACCGGTTTTGGAGTCAGAGGTCATGGGTTCGAATCCCGACTCCACCACATGTCTGGAATCTTGTACTTGTACTTCCCAAGCGCTTAGTACAGTGCCCTGCACACAGTAAGCGCTCAATAAATACGATTGATTGATTGATTGATTGATTGATGTCTGTTGTGTGACCTTGGAAGTCACTTTTAACTTCTCTGAGCCTCAGTTACCTCATCTGTAAAATGGGGATGAAGACTGTGAGCCCCACGTGGGACAACCTGATCACTTTGTATCCCCCCCAGCGCTTAGAACAGTGCTTGGCACATAGTAAGCGCTTAACAAAGGCCATCATTTATTCTATTTTTCTCTTGTGCCTCAGTTACCTCATCTGTAAAATGGGAGTGAAGACTGTGAGCCCCCCCGTGGGACAACCTGATCACCTTGTATCCCCCCCAGCGCTTAGAACAGTGCTTTGCACATAGTAAGCGCTTAACAAAGGCCATCATTGATTTTATTCTATTTTTCTCTTGTGCCTCAGTTACCTCATCTGTAAAATGGGGGTGAAGACTGCGAGCCCCCCCGTGGGACAACCTGATCACCTTGTATCCTCCCCGGCGCTTAGAACAGTGCTTGGCACGTAGTAAGCGCTTAATAAAATGCCATTATTATTATTATAGAGAAGCCGTGTGGCTCAGTGGAAAGAGCACCGGTTTTGGAGTCAGAGGTCATGGGTTCGAATCCCGACTCCACCACATGTCTGGAATCTTGTACTTGTACTTCCCAAGCGCTTAGTACAGTGCTCTGCACACAGTAAGCGCTCAGTAAATACGATTGATTGATTGATTGATTGATTGATGTCTGTTGTGTGACCTTGGAAGTCACTTAACTTCTCTGAGCCTCAGTCACCTCATCTGTAAAATGGGGATTAAGACTGTGAGCCCCACGTGAGACAACTTAATCACCTTGTATCCCCCCCAGCGCTTAGAACAGTGCTTTGCACATAGTAAGCGCTTCACAAAGGCCATCATTTATTTTATTTTTCTCTTGTGCCTCAGTTACCTCATCTGTAAAATGGGGATTAAGACTGTGAGCCCCACGTGGGACAACTTAATCACCTTGTATCCCCCCCAGCGCTTAGAACAGTGCTTTGCACATAGTAAGCGCTTAGCAAAGGCCATCATTTATTTTATTTTTCTCTTGTGCCTCAGTTACCTCATCTGTAAAATGGGGGTGAAGACTGTGAGCCCCCCCGTGGGACAACCTGATCACCTTGTAACCTCCCCAGCACTTAGAACAGTGCTTGGCACATAGTAAGCGCTTAATAAAATGCCATCATTATTATTATTATTATTATTATTATAGAGAAGCAGCGTGGCTCAGTGGAAAGAGCACCGGTTTTGGAGTCAGAGGTCATGGGTTCGAATCCGGCTCCACCACAGGTCTGGAATCTTGTACTTGTACTTCCCAAGCGCTTAGTACAGTGCTCTGCACACAGTAAGCGCTCAATAAATACGATTGATTGATTGATGTCTGTTGTGTGACCTTGGAAGTCACTTCACTTCTCTGAGCCTCAGTTACCTCATCTGTAAAATGGGGATTAAGACTGTGAGCCCCACGTGGGACAACTTAATCACCTTGTATCCCCCCCAGCGCTTAGAACAGTGCTTTGCACATAGTAAGCGCTTAGCAAAGGCCATCATTTATTTTATATTTCTCTTGTGCCTCAGTTACCTCATCTGTAAAATGGGGGTGAAGACTGTGAGCCCCCCGTGGGACAACCTGATCACCTTGTATCCTCCCCGGCGCTTAGAACAGTGCTTGGCACGTAGTAAGTGCTTAATAAAATGCCATCATTATCATTATTATTATTATAGAGAAGCAGCGTGGCTCAGTGGAAAGAGCACCGGTTTTGGAGTCAGAGGTCATGGGTTCGAATCCGGCTCCACCACAGGTCTGGAATCTTGTACTTGTACTTCCCAAGCGCTTAGTACAGTGCCCTGCACACAGTAAGCGCTCAATAAATACGATTGATTGATTGATTGATTGATTGATGTCTGTTGTGTGACCTTGGAAGTCACTTTTAACTTCTCTGAGCCTCAGTTACCTCATCTGTAAAATGGGGATTAAGACTGTGAGCCCCACGTGAGACAACTTAATCACCTTGTATCCTCCCCAGCGCTTAGAACAGCGCTTTGCACATAGTAAGCGCTTAACAAAGGCCATCATTTATTTTATTATTTTTCTCTTGTGCCTCAGTTACCTCATCTGTAAAATGGGGATGAAGACTGCGAGCCCCCCCGTGGGACAACCTGATCACCTTGTATCCCCCCCGGCGCTTAGAACAGTGCTTTGCACATAGTAAGCGCTTAGCAAAGGCCATCATTTATTCTATTTTTCTCTTGTGCCTCAGTTACCTCATCTGTAAAATGGGGGTGAAGACCGTGAGCCCCCCCCGTGGGACAACCTGATCACCCTGTATCCCCCCCGGCGCTTAGAACAGTGCTTTGCACATAGTAAGCGCTTAGCAAAGGCCATCATTTATTTTATTTTTCTCTTGTGCCTCAGTTACCTCATCTGTAAAATGGGGGTGAAGACTGTGAGCCCCCCGTGGGACAACCTGATCACCTTGTATCCCCCCCGGCGCTTAGAACAGTGCTTGGCACATAGTAAGCGCTTAATAAAATGCCATCATTATTATTATTATTATTATAGAGAAGCAGCGTGGCTCAGTGGAAAGAGCACTGGTTTTGGAGTCAGAGGTCATGGGTTCGAATCCCGACTCCACCACATGTCTGGAATCTTGTACTTGTACTTCCCAAGCGCTTAGTACAGTGCTCTGCACACAGTAAGCGCTCAGTAAATACGATTGATTGATTGATCGATTGATTGATGTCTGTTGTGTGACCTTGGAAGTCACTTAACTTCTCTGGGCCTCAGTTACCTCATCTGTAAAATGGGGATGAAGACTGTGAGCCCCACGTGGGACAACCTGATCACCTTGTATCCCCACCAGCGCTTAGAACAGTGCTTTGCACATAGTAAGCGCTTAACAAAGGCCATCATTGATTTTATTCTATTTTTCTCTTGTGCCTCAGTTACCTCATCTGTAAAATGGGGGTGAAGACTGCGAGCCCCCCCGTGGGACAACCTGATCACCTTGTATCCTCCCCAGCGCTTAGAACAGTGCTTTGCACATAGTAAGCGCTTAACAAAGGCCATCATTGATTTTATTCTATTTTTCTCTTGTGCCTCAGTTACCTCATCTGTAAAATGGGGGTGAAGACTGCGAGCCCCCCCGTGGGACAACCTGATCACCTTGTATCCTCCCCAGCGCTTAGAACAGTGCTTTGCACATAGTAAGCGCTTAACAAAGGCCATCATTTATTTTATTTTTCTCTTGTGCCTCAGTTACCTCATCTGTAAAATGGGGGTGAAGACTGTGACCCCCCCGTGGGACAACCTGATCACCTTGTATCCTCCCCGGCGCTTAGAACAGTGCTTGGCACATAGTAAGCGCTTAATAAAATGCCATTATTATTATTATTATAGAGAAGCCGTGTGGCTCAGTGGAAAGAGCACCGGTTTTGGAGTCAGAGGTCATGGGTTCGAATCCCGGCTCCACCACAGGTCTGGAATCTTGTACTTGTACTTCCCAAGCGCTTAGTACAGTGCCCTGCACACAGTAAGCGCTCAATAAATACGATTGATTGATTGATTGATTGATTGATGTCTGTTGTGTGACCTTGGAAGTCACTTAACTTCTCTGAGCCTCAGTTACCTCATCTGTAAAATGGGGGTGAAGACTGTGAGCCCCCCCGGGGGACAACCTGATCACCTTGTACCCTCCCCAGCGCTTAGAACAGCGCTTTGCACATAGTAAGCGCTTAGCAAAGGCCATCATTTATTTTATTTTTCTCTTGTGCCTCAGTTACCTCATCTGTAAAATGGGGGTGAAGACTGCGAGCCCCCCCGTGGGACAACCTGATCACCTTGTATCCTCCCCGGCGCTTAGAACAGTGCTTGGCACGTAGTAAGCGCTTAATAAAATGCCATTATTATTATTATAGAGAAGCCGTGTGGCTCAGTGGAAAGAGCACTGGTTTTGGAGTCAGAGGTCATGGGTTCGAATCCCGGCTCCACCACAGGTCTGGAATCTTGTACTTGTACTTCCCAAGCGCTTAGTACAGTGCCCTGCACACAGTAAGCGCTCAATAAATACGATTGATTGATTGATTGATTGATTGATGTCTGTTGTGTGACCTTGGAAGTCACTTCACTTCTCTGAGCCTCAGTCACCTCATCTGTAAAATGGGGGTGAAGACTGCGAGCCCCCCCGTGGGACAACCTGATCACCTTGTATCCCCCCCAGCGCTTAGAACAGTGCTTTGCACATAGTAAACGCTTAATAAATGCTATCATTATTATTATTATTATAAATGCTCTCATTATTGTCCTTATTATCTCCCAGGCGCTTAGAACAGTGCTTTGCACATAGTAAGCGCTTAATAAATGTTATCATTATGATTATTATTATAATAAATGCTCTCATTATTATCCTTATTACCTCCCCGGCGCCTAGAACAGTGCTTTGCACATAGTAAGCGCTTAATAAATGCTCTCATTATTATCTCCCAGGCGCTTAGAACAGTGCTTTGCACGTAGTAAGCGCTTAATAAATGCTCTCATTATTATTATTATAATAAATGCTATCATTATTATCGTTATTACCTCCCCGGCGCCTAGAACAGCGCTTTGCACATAGTAAGCGCCTAATAAATGCTCTCATTATTAGTATTATAATAAATGCTATCATTATTATCGTTATTACCTCCCAGGCGCTTAGAACAGCGCTTTGCACATAGTAAGAGCTCAATTAATGCTCTCATTATTAGTATTATAATAAATGCTCTCATTATTATCGTTATTACCACCCAGGCGCTTAGAACAGCTCTTTGCACGTAGTAAGCGCTTAATAAATGCTCTCATTATTATCATTATCACCTCCCCGGCGCTTAGAACAGCGCTTTGCACATAGTAAGCGCTTAATAAAGGCTCTCATTATTATTATTATAATAAATGCTCTCATTATTATCGTTATTACCTCCCCGGGGCCTAGAACAGCGCTTTGCACATAGTAAGCACTTAATAAATGCTATCATTATTATTTTTATAATAAATGCCCTCATTATTATCCTTATTACCTCCCAGGCGCCTAGAACAGTGCTTTGCACATAGTAAGCGCTTAATAAATGCTCTCATTATTATCTCCCAGGCGCTTAGAACAGTGCTTTGCACGTAGTAAGCGCTTAATAAATGCTCTCATTATTATTATTATTATAATAAATGCTCTCATTATTATCCTTATTACCTCCCCAGCGCTTAGAACAGTGCTTTGCACATAGTAAGCGCTTAATAAAATGCTCTCATTATTATCTTTATTACCGCCCAGGCGCTTAGAGCAGCGCTTTGCACATAGTAAGCGCTTAATAAAATGCTCTCATTATTAGTATTATAATAAATGCTCTCATTATTATCCTTATTACCTCCCAGGCGCTTAGAACAGCGCTTTGCACATAGTAAGCGCTTAATAAATGCTCTCATTATTAGTATTATAACAAATGCTCTCATTATTATCCTTATTACCTCCCAGGCGCTTAGAACAGTGCCTTGCACATAGTAAGCGCTTAATAAATGCTCTCATTATTAGTATTATAACAAATGCTCTCATTATTATCCTTATTACCTCCCAGGCGCTTAGAACAGTGCCTTGCACATAGTAAGCGCTTAATAAATGCTCTCATTATTAGTATTATAATAAATGCTCTCATTATTATCCTTATTACCTCCCAGGCGCTTAGAACAGTGCCTTGCACATAGTAAGCGCTTAATAAATGCTCTCATTATTATTATTATAATAAATGCTCTCATTATTATCCTTATTACCTCACCAGCGCTTACAGCAGTGCTTTGCACATAGTAAGCGCTTAATAAATGCTCTCATTATTATTATTATTATTATTATCATAAATGCTCTCATTATTATCCTTATTACCTCCCCGGCGCCTAGAACAGCGCTTTGCACATAGTGAGCGCTTAATAAATGCTCTCATTATTATCTCCCCGGCGCTTAGAACAGTGCTTTGCACGTAGTAAGCGCTTAATAAATGCTCTCATTATTATTATTATAATAAATGCTCTCATTATTATCCTTATTACCTCCCCGGCGCCTAGAACAGTGCTTTGCACATAGTAAGCGCTTAATAAAGGCTCTCATTATTATTATTATAATAAATGCTCTCATTATTATCGTTATTACCTCCCCGGCGCTCAGAACAGTGCTTTGCACATAGTAAGCGCTTAATAAATGCTCTCATTATTATTATTATAATAAATGCTCTCATTATTATCGTTATTACCTCCCCGGCGCCTAGAACAGTGCTTTGCACATAGTAAGCGGTTAATAAATGCTCTCATTATTATTATTATAATAAATGCTCTCATTATTATCCCTATTACCTCCCAGGCGCTTAGAACAGTGCTTTGCACATAGTAAGCGCTTTTAATAAATGCTCTCATTATTATTATTATTATTATAAATGCTCTCATTATTATCCTTATTACCTCCCCGGAGCTTAGAACAGTGCTTTGCACATAGTAAGCGCTTAATAAATGCTCTCATTATTATCATTATTACCTCCCAGGCGCTTAGAGCAGTGCTTTGCACATAGTAAGCGCTTAATAAATGCTATCATTATTACCTCCCCGGCGCTTAGAACAGTGCTTTGCACATAGTAAGCGCTTAATAAATGCTCTCATTATTATTATTATAATAAATGCTCTCATTATTATCGTTATTACCTCCCCGGCGCCTAGAACAGCGCTTTGCATATAGTTAGCGCTTAATAAATGCTCTCATTATTATCTCCCAGGTGCTTAGAACAGTGCTTTGCACACAGTAAGCGCTTAATAAATGCTCTCATTATTAGTATTATAACAAATGCTCTCATTATTATCCTTATTACCTCCCAGGCGCCTAGAACAGTGCTTTGCACATAGTAAGCGCTTAATAAATGCTCTCATTATTATCATTATTACCTCCCCGGCGCCTAGAACAGCGCTTTGCACATAGTAAGCGCTTAATAAATGCTCTCATTATTAGTATTATAATAAATGCTATCATTATTATCATTATTACCTCCCAGGCGCTTAGAGCAGTGCTTTGCACGTAGTAAGCGCTTAATAAATGCTCTCAATATTATTATTCTAATAAATGCTCTCATTATTATCCTTATTACCTCCCCGGGGCCTAGAACAGCGCTTTGCACATAGTAAGCGCTTAATAAATGCTCTCATTATTATCTCCCAGGCGCTTAGAACAGTGCTTTGCACATAGTAAGCGCTTAATAAATGCTCTCATTATTATTATAATAAATGCTCTCATTATTACCATTATTACCTCCCCAGCGCTTAGAACAGCGCTTTGCACATAGTAAGCGCTTAAAAAATGCTCTCATTATGAGTATTATAATAAATGCTATCATTATTATCGTTATTACCTCCCCGGCGCTTAGAACAGTGCTTTGCACGTAGTAAGCGCTTAATAAATGCCATTATTATTATTGTTATTACCTCCCCAGCGCTTAGAACAGTGCTTGGCACGTAGTAAGCGCTTAATAAATGCCATTATTATTATTATTGTTATTATTATTATTATTATTACTCTCCCAAGCGCTTAGACCAGTACTTTCACACGGCTAGTGCTCACATACTATTGATTGGTTTCTAATAATAATAATAATGATAATAATAATGATGGCATTTATTAAGCGCTTACTTCGTGCCAAGCACTGTTCTAAGCGCTGGGGAGGTGACAAGGTGATGGGGTTGTCCCCCGGGGGGGGCTCACGGTCTTCATCCCCATTTTCCAGAGGAGGAAACTGAGGCCCAGAGAAATTAAGTGTCGGCTGGGTGACTTTGGGCGAGTCACTTCCCTTCTCTGGGCCTCAGTTCCCTCATCTGGAAAATGGGGATGAAGACTGGGAGCCCCCCGGGGGACCACCCCATCACCTTGTAACCTCCCCGGCGCTTAGAACAGTGCTTGGCACATAGTAAGCGCTTAATAAATGCCATCATCATCATCATCATCATCATCATCATCATCATCATTATTATTATTATTATTATTATTATTATTATTTTATTATTATTATTATTATTAGAGAAGCAGCGTGGCTCAGCGGAAAGAGCCCGGGTTTGGGAGTCCGAGGTCCTGGGTTCGAATCCCAGCTCTGCCGATTATCAGCTGGGTGACTTTGGGCGAGTCTCACTTCTGTGGGCCTCAGTTCCCTCATCTGGAAAATGGGGATGAAGATTGTGAGCCCCCATAGTAAGCGCTTAACAAATACCATTATTATTATTATTATTATTATTATTATTATTATTTATTATTATTATTACTAGAGAAGCAGCGTGGCCCAGCGGAAAGAGCCCGGGCTTGGGAGTCCGAGGTCCTGGGTTCGAATCCCGGCTCTGCCGATTATCAGCTGGGTGACCTTGGGCGAGTCGCTTCCCTTCTCTGGGCCTCAGTTCCCTCATCTGGAAAATGGGGATGAAGACCGGGAGCCCCCCGGGGGACAACCCCATCACCTTGTAACCTCCCCGGCACTTAGGACAGCGCTTGGCACATAGTAAGCGCTTAACAAATACCATCATTATTATTATTATTATTATTAATTATTATTATTATTATTATTAGAGAAGCAGCGTGGCTCAGCGGAAAGAGCCCGGGCTTGGGAGTCCGAGGTCCTGGGTTCGAATCCCGACTCCGCCGATCGTCAGCTGGGTGACCTTGGGCGAGTCGCTTCACTTCTCTGGGCCTCAGTTCCCTCATCTGGAAAATGGGGATGAAGACTGGGAGCCCCCCGGGGGACAACCTCATCACTTTGTATCCCCCCGCCAGCGCTTAGAACAGTGCTGGGCACATAGTAAGCGCTTAACAAATGCCATCATTATTATTATTATTATTATTATTATTTATTATTATTACTAGAGAAGCAGCGCGGCTCAGCGGAAAGAGCCCGGGCTTGGGAGTCCGAGGTCCTGGGTTCGAATCCCGCCTCTGCCGATTGTCAGCTGGGTGACCTTGGGCGAGTCGCTTCCCTTCTCTGGGCCTCAGTTCCCTCATCTGGAAAATGGGGATGAAGACCGGGAGCCCCCCGGGGGACCACCTCATCACCTTGTAACCTCCCCGGCGCTTAGCACAGTGCTTGGCACATAGTAAGCGCTTAACAAATACCATCATTATTATTATTATTATTATTATTATTATTATTATTATTATTATTAGAGAAGCAGCGTGGCTCAGCGGAAAGAGCCCGGGCTTGGGAGCCCGAGGTCCTGGGTTCGAATCCCGGCTCTGCCGATTACCGGCTGGGTGACATTGGGCGAGTCGCTTCTCTGGGCCTCAGTTCCCTCATCTGGAAAATGGGGATGAAGACCGTGAGCCCCCCGGGGGACAACCCCATCACCTTGTAACCTCCCCAGCGCTTAGGACAGTGCTTGGCACATAGTAAGCGCTTAGCAAATACTATTATTATTATTCGCTTAACAAATACCATTATTATTATTATTATTATTATTATTTTTGTGATTATTATTATTACTCTGTGCCAAGCACTGTTCTAAGCGCTGGTGGGGGGGGGGGGGGGGGATACGAGGTGATGAGGTTGTCATCATCAATCGTATTTATTGAGCGCTTCCAGTGTGCAGAGCACCGTACTAAGCGCTTGGGAAGTTCAAGTTGGCAGCGTACAGAGACGGGAAGGGCGGCGACTCGCCCCAAGTCGCCCGGCGGACAATCGGCGGGGCCGGGATTCGAACCCGGGACCCGGGACCCCCCCAAGCCCGGATTCTACCCACCGAGCCGCGCCGGTGTCAGGGGTTCAAATCCCGGCTCCGCCGGTCGTCGGCTGTGCGGCTCTGGGCGGGTCGCTTCCCTTCTCTGGGCCTCAGTTTCCTCATCTGGAAAATGGGGATTGAAAACCGTGGGACGACCCGATCGCCTTGCAACCTCCCCAGCGCTTAGCACAGCGCTTGGCACGTAGTAAGCGCTTAATAAACGCCATTATCATTATTATTATTATTATTGTCGCCCCGACGACCCCCCCCAACCCTCTCCGGTCCCCCTCCCGCCCCCCGAGAAGAGACCGGACGGGACCCAGGGCCATTCTGCCTTTATTCCATCTTTTCCCGGCGCGGACGGACGTGGGGACACCGGGATTGGGAAGGCCGCTCTCCCGCCCGGTTGGGTCGGCAGTCGGGGGGCGGGGGCCGGGCCGGACCCCGGGATTTCCCGTCCGGCTCGGGTGGCGACGGGATGCGGCGTCCGGGATCCCGGGTTCTCCATCCCGCCCCGAGAAACGGGAAGACTGAGGGACCCGGGGCCCTCCCGGGCTCGGACCGCCGTCGAGGATGCGGGTCTCCTGAGTCCTCCCCGGATCCCGGTCTTCCATCCGGTTCGGACCGCGGTCCTCCCGGGCTCTGCGTTTTCCATCGGAAAACTCCATCCGTGTTTCCCATCCGTGACCCTCGGTCGAGGGTCCCGGGATCATCCCGGGCTCCGGGTTCTCCATCCCGTTCGGACCGCGGTCGAGGCCGAGGGTCCCGGGGCCCTCCCGGTGTCCGGATTTGCCCTCCGGCTCGGACCGCCGTCGAGGATGCGGGTCTCCCGGGTCCTCCCCGGATCCCGGTTTTCCATCCGGTCGAGGGCACCGGGGTCCTCCCGGGCTCTGAGTTTTCCATCCTGCTGGGTGGAAAACTCCATCCGTGTTTTCCCTCCTTGACCCTCGGTCGAGGCCGAGGGTCCCGGGATCACCCCGGGCTCCGGGTTCTCCATCCCGTTCGGACCGCGGTCGAGGCCGAGGGTCCCGGGATCACCCCGGGCTCCGGGTTCTCCATCCCGTCCGGACCGCGGTCGAGGCCGAGGGCGCCGGGATCATCCCGGGCTCCGGGTTCTCCATCCCGTCCGGACCGCGGTCGAGGCCGAGGGCGCCGGGATCATCACGGGCTCCGTGTTCTCCATCCCGTCCGGACCGCGGTCGAGGCCGAGGGCGCCGGGATCATCACGGGCTCCGGGTTCTCCATCCCCTTCGGACCACGGTCGAGGCCGAGGGTCCCGGGATTCTCCCGGTATCCGGATTTTCCCTCCAACTCAGGCCACGGTCAAGGCCACGGGTCCCGGGGCCCTCAAGGGCCCCGGATTGTCCACGGAGCTCGGGTCACAGTGAAGGCCGAGGGTCCCGGGGTCCTCCCGGGATCCGGGATTTCCCTCCGGATCGGACTCTGGTCAAGGCCGGGGGTCCCGGGTGGTCGAGGATTCCGGTTTTTCCATCCCGCTCGCACCACGGTCAAGGCCGAGGGTCCCGGGGTCCTCCCGGGCTCCCGATTTTTCCATCCAGCTGGGACCGCCGTCGAGGCCGAGGGTCCCGGGGTCCTCCCCGGATCCCGGTTTTCCATCCGGCTGGGACCTCCGTCAAGGCCGAGGGTACCGGCTGGTGGAGGATTCCGGTCCCGGGTGGTCGAAGACTCCGGTTTCTCCATCCCGCTCGGACCACGGTCAAGGCTGAGGGTCCCTGGGTCCTCCCGGGATCTGGGTTTTCCATCCAGCTCGGATCACGGTCAAGGCCGAGGGTCCCGGCGTCCTCCCGGGATGTGGGTTTTCCATCCGGCTCGGATCACGGTCAAGGCCCAGGGTCCCGGGGTCCTCCCGGGATGTGGGTTTTCCATCCGGCTCGGATCACGGTCAAGGCCCAGGGTCCCGGGGTCCTCCCGGGATGTGGGTTTTCCTTCCATCTCGGATCACGATCAAGGCCGAGGGTCCCGGGGTCCTCCCGGGCTCCGGATTTTCCATCCATCTTGGATCACGGTCAGGTCCGAGGGTCCGAGGACCATCCCGGGATCCGGATTTTCCATCCCGTTTGGACCGCCGTCGAGGCCGAAGGCCCCGGGGTCCTCCCGGGCTCTGGGTTTTCCGAACACGATCAAGGCTGCGCATCCCGGCGTCCATCCGGGATCTGGGTTTTCCATCCGGTTCGGACCACGGTCAAGGCCCAGGGGTCCTCCCGGGATCTGGGCTATCCATCCAGCTGGGATCACGATCCAGGCCGAGCATCCCGGCGTCCATCCGGGATCTGGGTTTTCCATCCGGCTCGGACCACGCTCGAGGCCCAGGGGTCCTCCCGGGATCTGGGCTATCCATCCAGCTGGGATCACGATCCAGGCCGAGCATCCCGGCGTCCGTCCGGGATCTGGGTTTTCCGTCCGGCTCGGACCACGCTGGAGGCCCAGGGGTCCTCCCGGGATGCGGGTTTTCCACCCCTCTCAGCTCCCGATCCAGGCCGAGCATCCCGGCGTCCACCCGGCATCTGGGTTTTCCATCCGGCTCGGACCACGCTCGAGGCCCAGGGGTCCTCCCGGGATCTGGGCTATCCATCCAGCTGGGATCACGATCCAGGCAGAGCATCCCGGCGCCTACCCGGGATCTGGGTTTTCCATCCGGCTCGGACCACGCTGGAGGCCCAGGGGTCCTCCCGGGATCTGGATTTTCCACCCTTCTTGGATCACGATCCAGGCCGAGCATCCCAGCGTCCATCCGGGATCTGGGTTTTCCGTCCGGCTCGGACCACGCTCGAGGCCCAGGGGTCCTCCCGGGATCTGGGCTATCCATCCAGCTGGGATCACGATCCAGGCCGAGCATCCCGGCGTCCGTCCGGGATCTGGGTTTTCCGTCCGGCTCGGACCACGCTGGAGGCCCAGGGGTCCTCCCGGGATGCGGGTTTTCCACCCCTCTCAGCTCCCGATCCAGGCCGAGCATCCCGGCGTCCACCCGGCATCTGGGTTTTCCATCCGGCTCGGACCACGCTCGAGGCCCAGGGGTCCTCCCGGGATCTGGGCTATCCATCCAGCTGGGATCACGATCCAGGCAGAGCATCCCGGCGCCTACCCGGGATCTGGGTTTTCCATCCGGCTCGGACCACGCTGGAGGCCCAGGGGTCCTCCCGGGATCTGGATTTTCCACCCTTCTTGGATCACGATCCAGGCCGAGCATCCCAGCGTCCATCCGGGATCTGGGTTTTCCGTCCGGCTCGGACCACGCTGGAGGCCCGGGGTCCTCCCGGGATGCGGGTTTTCCATCCATCTCGGATCACAATCCAGGCCGAGCATCCCGGCGTCCATCCGGCATCTGGGTTTTCCATCCGGCTCGGACCACGCTCGAGGCCCAGGGGTCCTCCCGGGATGCGGGTTTTCCACCCCTCTCGGCTCCCGATCCAGGCCGAGCATCCCGGCGTCCATCCGGGATCTGGGTTTTCCATCCGGCTCGGACCACGCTGGAGGCCCAGGGGTCCTCCCGGGATCTGGATTTTCCACCCATCCCGGATCACGATCCAGGCCGAGCATCCCGGCGTCCGCCCGGGATCCGGGTTCTCCGTCCGGCTCGGACCACGCTGGAGGCCCAGGGGTCCTCCCGGGATGCGGGATTTCCACCCATCCGGGATCACGATCCGGGCCGGGGGTCCTCCCGGGCCTCCGGCTTTCCCGTCCGCCTCGGACGGCGGCGGTCGGGTCCTCCCGGGATCGGGATCGCCCATCCCGTCGGGACCGCCGTCGAGGCCGGGGGTCCCCGAGGGGGGATCCGGGACCCCCCCCCCCCCCCCCCCGCCGCCGTGTTTCCCCGACCCGCCGCCCGTCAGGGGAGGGTGCCCCGGATCCGGGACCGCCCCCAGCCCCGGGGGGGGGCCTGGAAACCGCCCCTTCCCGGCCCGTGGGGGTCTCCAGGCCCCCCCGGACCCCCGGCGGCTAGACTTTGGAGAGGAGGCCGGACTCCGGGGCCCCGGCCTTGATGAGGGCCTGGACGTCCTTGAACTTGGGGTGCTCCTTGTCCCCGACCAGCTGCAGCAGGACGGCCTCGCTCGTCGTCACCACCGCCCCGGCCCGGGCCAGGCGCTGCCAGGGACAAGGGGGGGGAAGAGAAACCGTCAACGACCCCCCGAAACCGCTCCGCGCCCACCTCCGTGTTGCCGGCTCGGACCTCCCGAGCGCTCAGCGCAGCGCTCTGCACACGGGAAGCGCTCAATAAACACGATTGATTGATTGATCGATTGATTGCGCCCCCTCAGGCTGCCCCGCTGAGGCCCGGTGGGTGCCATATGTGGGGTGGCGTCCATCACAACCGGTCGGAACCGGTCAGCGCCCCCTCATGCCGCCCCACTGAGGCCCGGCGGGCGTCACATGTGGGGTGGCGTCCATCACAACCGGTCGGAACCGGTCTGCACCCCCTCACGCCACCCCACTGAGGCCCGGCGGGCGTCGCACGCGGGGTGGCGTCCATCACAACCGGTCGGAACCGGTCTGCGCCCCCTCACGCCGCCCCACTGAGGCCCGGCGGGCATCGCACATGGGGTGGCGTCCATCACAACCGGTCAGAACCGGTCAGCGCCCCCTCAAACCGCCCCACTGAGGCCCGGTGGGTGCCACACATGGGGTGGCGTCCATCACAACCGGTCAGAACCGGTCAGCGCCCCCTCACACTGCCCCACTGAGGCACGGCGGGTGTCACATGCGGGTGGCGTCCATCACAACCGGTCAGCGCCCCCTCACACTGCCCCACTAAGGCCCAGTGGGTGCCCCACATGGGGTGGCGTCCATCACAACCAGTCAGCACCCCCTCACACTGCCCCATTGAGGCCCGGCGGGCATCACATGCAGGGTGGTGTCCATCACAACTGGCCGGAACCGGTCTGCGCCCCCTCACGCCGCCCCACTGAGGCCTAGTGGGTGCCACACGTGGGGTGGCGTCCATCACAACCGGTCAGAACCGGTCACCGCCCCCTCACACCGCCCCACTGAGGCCCGGCGGGTGCCGCACGTGGGGTGGCGTCCATCACAACCGGCCGGAACCGGTCTGCGCCCCCTCACACCGCCCTACTGAGGCCCGGCGGGTGCCCCACATGGGGTGGCGTCCATCACAACCAGTCAGCACCCCCTCACACTGCCCCATTGAGGCCCGGCGGGCATCACATGCGGGGTGGTGTCCATCACAACCGGCCGGAACCGGTCTGCGCCCCCTCACGCCGCCCCGCTGAGGCCCGGCGGGCGTCGCACGCGGGGTGGCGTCCATCACAACCGGTCAGAACCGGTCACCACCCCCTCACACCTCACACTGGTGAGTGCCACACGCAGGGTGGCGTCCATCACAACCAGTCAGAACCAGTCAGCGCCCCCTCACACCACCCCGCTGAGGCCCGGCGGGCGTCACACGCGGGGTGGCGTCCATCACAACCGGTCAGAACCAGTCACCACCCCCTCACACCTCACACTGGTGAGTGCCACACGCAGGGTGGCGTCCATCACAGCCAGTCAGAACCGGTCAGTGCCCCCTCACACT
Organism: Tachyglossus aculeatus; assembly: GCF_015852505.1. Classification (NCBI taxonomy): domain Eukaryota; kingdom Metazoa; phylum Chordata; class Mammalia; order Monotremata; family Tachyglossidae; genus Tachyglossus; species Tachyglossus aculeatus. The sequence continues at coordinate 1,078,406 of NW_024044860.1, read as the reverse complement.
GCCCCACTGAGGCCCGGTGGGCATCACACGCGGGGTGGCATCCATCACAACCGGTCAGAATCGGTCACCGCCCCCTCACACCGCCCCACTGAGGCCCGGCGGGTGCCCTACGCGGGGTGGCGTCCATCACAACCGGTCAGAACCGGTCAGCGCCCCCTCACACCGCCCCACTGAGGCCCAGCGGGCGTCACACGCGGGGTGGCGTCCATCACAACCGGCCGGAACCGGTCAGCGCCCCCTCACGCCGCCCCACTGAGGCATGGCGGGCGTCACACACGGGGTGGCGTCCATCACAACTGGTCGGAACCGGTCTGCGCCCCCTCACACTGCCCCAGCGAGGCCCGGCGGGTGTCGCACGCAGGGTGGTGTCCATCACAACCGGTCAGAACCGGTCAGCGCCCCCTCACGCCGCCCCACTGAGGCCCGGCGGGTGCCATACGTGGGGTGGCGTCCATCACAACTGGGCAGAACCGGTCTGCGCCCCCTCACACCGCCTCACTGAGGCCCGGCGGGTGCCCCACGTGGGGTGGCGTCCATCACAACCAGTCGGATCCGGCCGGAACCGGTCAGCACCCCCTCACGCCGCCCCACTGAGGCCCGGCGGGTGCCACATGTGGGGTGGCGTCCATCACAACCGGTCGGAACCGGCCGGAACCTGTCAGCGCCCCCTCACACCGCCCCACTGAGGCCCGGCGGGTGCCCCACATGCGGGGTGGCGTCCATCACAACCGGTCAGAATTGGTCAAGCCCCCTCACACCGCCCCACTGTGGCCCGGCGGGTGCCCCACATGGGGTGGCGTCCATCACAACCGGTCGGAACTGGCTGGAACCAGTCAGCGCCGCCTCACACCGCCCCACTGAGGCCCGGCGGGTGTCACACGCTGGGTGGCATCCATCACAGCCGGTCAGAACCGGTCATCACCCCCTCATACTGGTGGGTGCCACACGTGGGGTGGCGTCCATCACAACCGGTCGGAACTGGTCAGCGCCCCCTCACGCCGCCCCACTGAGGCACGGTGGGTGTCACACGCGGGGTGGCGTCCATCACAACCGGTCAGAACCAGTCAGCGCCCCCTCAAACTGCCCCACTGAGGCCCGGCGGGTGCCACGCGTGGGGTGGCGTCCATCACAACCAGTCAGCGCCCCCTCACACCGCCCCACTGAGGCCCGGCGGGTGCCCCACACGCGGGGTGGCGTCCATCACAACCGGTCGGAACCGGTCTGCGCCCCCTCACACCGCCCCACTGAGGCCCGGCAGGCGTCGCACGCGGGGTGGCGTCTATCACAACCAGTCAGAACCGGTCACCAATCCCTCACATCTCACACCGGTGGGTGCCACAGGCGGGGTGGTGTCCATCACAACTGGTCAGATCCGGCCGGGACCAGTCAGCACCCCCTCACGCCGCCCCACTGAGGCCCGGCGGGCATCACACGCGGGGTGGCGTCCATCACAACTGGTCGGAACCGGTCTCTTTCCCCTCACGTCGCCCCACTGAGGCCCGGCGGGTGCCCCACGTGTGGTGGCGTCCATCACAACCAGTCAGAACCGGTCTGCGCCCCCTCACGCCGCCCCACTGAGGCCCGGCGGGTGCCACGTGTGGGGTGGCGTCCATCACAACTGGTCAGAACCAGTCGCCGCCCCCTCACACCGGTGGGTGCCACACGCGGGGTGGTGTCCATCACAACTAGTCAGAACCGGTCAGCGCCCCCTCACACTGCCCCACTGAGGCCCGGTGGGCATCGCACGTGGGGTGGCGTCCATCACAACCGGCCGGAACCAGTCAGCGCCCCCTCACGCCACCCCACTGAGGCACGGTGGGTGCCATATGTGGGGTGGCGTCCATCACAACCGGTCGGAACCGTCTGCGCCCCCTCACGCCGCCCCACTGAGGCCCGGCGGGTGTCGCACGCGGGGTGGCGTCCATCACAACCGGTCAGAACCAGTCAGCGCCCCCTCACACCGCCCCACTGAGGCCCGGCGGGTGCCACATGCTGGGTGGCGTCCATCACAACCGGTTGGAACCAGCCAGAACCGGTCACCGCTGCCTCACACTGCCCCACTGAGGCCCGGCGGCGCCATACGTGGGGTGGCGTCCATCACAACCGGTTGGAACCGGCCGGAACCGGTCAGTGCCCCCTCACGCCGCCCCACTGAGGCCCGGTGGGCGTCACACGTGGGGTGGCGTCCATCACAACCGGTCGGAACCGGTCAGCGCCCCCTCACGCTGCCCCACTGAGGCCCGGTGGGCGTCACACGTGGGGTGGCGTCCATCACAACCGGTCAGATCTGGCCGGAACCGGTCAGCGCCCCCTCACGCTGCCACACTGAGGCCTGGCGGGCGTCACACGCGGGGTGGCGTCCATCACAACCGGTCAGAACAGGTCTGCGCCCCTCACACCGCCCCACTGAGGCCTGGCGGGCGTCACACGCGGGGTGGCGTCCATCACAACCGGTCAGAACCCGTCAGCGCCCCCTCACGCTGCCCCACTGAGGCCTAGCGGGCGTCACACGCGGGGTGGCGTCCATCACAACCGGCCGGAACCAGTCAGCGCCCCCTCACGCCACCCCACTGAGGCCCGGTGGGTGCCACACGTCGGGTGGCGTCCATCACAACCGGTCGGAACCGGTCTGCGCCCCCTCACGCCGCCCCACTGAGGCCCGGCGGGTGCCACACGTGAGGTGGCGTCCATCACAACCGGTTGGAACCGGCCGGAACCGGTCAGCGCCCCCTCACACCGCCCCACTGAGGCCCGGCGGGTGCCACACGCGGGGTGGCGTCCATCACAACAGGTCAGAACCGGTCATCACCCCCTCACACCTCACACCGGTGGGTGCCACACGCTGGGTGGCGTCCATCACAACCGGTCAGAACCGGTCACCACCCCCTCACACCTCACACTGGTGGGTGCCACACGTTGGGTGGCGTCCATCACAACCGGTCGGAACCGGTCTGCGCCCCCTCACGCTGCCCCACTGAGGCCCGGCGGGTGCCCCACGTGGGGTGGCGTCCATCACAACCGGTCAGAACCGGTCAGCGCCCCCTCACACCTCGCACCAGTGGGTGCCACACACGGGGTGGCGTCCATCACAACCGGTCAGAACCGGCTGGAACCAGTCAGCGCCCCCTCACACCGCCCCACTGAGGCCCGGTGGGTGCCACATGCGGGGTGGCGCCCATCACAACCGGTCAGAACCGGTCAGCGCCCCCTCACAGCTCACACCGGTGGGTGCCACACGCGGGGTGGCGTCCATCACAACCAGTCAGAACCGGTCTGCACCGCCTCACGCCGCCCCGCTGAGGCCCGGCGGGCGTCGCACGCGGGGTGGCGTCCATCACAACCGGTCGGAACCGGTCAGCGCCCCCTCACACCGCCCCGCTGAGGCCCGGCGGGTGCCCCACGTGGGGTGGCGTCCATCACAACCGGTCAGAACCGGTCTGCGCCCCCTCATGTTGCCCCACGGAGGCCCGGCAGGTGCCACACGTGGGGTGGCGTCCATCACAACCGGTCAGCGCCCCCTCACACTGCCCCACTGAGGCCCGGCGGGTGCCACATGTGGGGTGGCGTCCATCACAACTGGTCAGATCCGGCCGGAACCGGTCAGCGCCCCCTCACGCCGCCCCACTGAGGCATGGCAGGCGTCACATGTTGGGTGGCGTCCATCACAACCGGTTAGAACCGGTCAGCACCCCCTCACACCGCCTTACTGAGGCCCGGCGGGTGCCCCACTTGGGGTGGTGTCCATCACAACCGGTCAGATCCGGCCGGAACCGGTCAGCGCCCCCTCACGCTGCCACACTGAGGCCCGGCGGGCGTCACACATGGGGTGGCGTCCATCACAACCGGTCAGAACCGGTCAGCGCCCCTTCACACCTCACACCGGTGGGTGCCACACGCGGGGTGGCATCCATCACAACCGGTCGGAACCGGTCAGTGCCCCGTCACACCGCCCCACTGAGGCCCAGCGGGTGCCCCACACGCGGGGTGGCGTCCATCACAACCGGTCAGAACCGGTCTGCGCCCCCTCACGCCGCCCCACTGAGGCCCGGCGGGTGCCACACGTGGGGTGGCGTCCATCACAACCGGTCGGAACCGGCCGGAACCAGTCAGCGCCTCATTGGTTCCGTCGCGCTCTCCCCAGCGCTCAGCACAGCGCTCTGCACCCAGCAGGCCGGCAGCTCCCCCATTCATTCATTCATTCATTCATTCATTCATTCATTCAATCGTATTTATTGAGCGCCTACTGTGTGCATGGCGCTGTACTAAGCGCTCGGCAAGTACAAGTTGGAATTGTGTGACCGATTCACTCGTCCCAGCGCTCAGCACAGCGCTCTGCACCCAGCAGGCCGGCAGCTCCCCCATTCATTCATTCATTCATTCAATCGTATTTATTGAGTGCCTACTGTGTGCACGGCACTGTACTAAGCGCTCGGTAAATACAAGTTGGGATTGTGTGACCGATTCATTCGTTCCGTCGCGCTCTCCCCAGCGCTCAGCACAGCGCTCTGCGCCCAGCAGCTCCCCCATTCATTCATTCATTCATTCATTCATTCAATCGTATTTATTGAGTGCCTACTGTGTGCATGGCACTGTACTAAGCGCTCGGTAAATACAAGTTGGGATTGTGTGACCGATTCATTCGTTCCGTCGCGCTCTCCCCAGCGCTCAGCACAGCGCTCTGCGCCCAGCAGGCCGGCAGCTCCCCCTTTCATTCATTCATTCATTCATTCATTCAATTGTACTTATTGAGTGCCTACTGTGTGCACAGCACTGTACTAAGCGCTCGGTAAATACAAGATGGGATTGTGTGACCGATTCATTCGTTCCGTCGCGCTCTTCCCGGCGCTCAGCACAGCGCTCTGCACCCAGCAGGCCGGCAGCTCCCCCATTCATTCATTCATTCATTCATTTCATTCATTCACTCATTCATTCATTCAATCGTATTTATTGAGTGCCTACTGTGTGCACGGCACTGTACTAAGCGCTCGGTAAATACAAGTTGGGATTGTGTGACCGATTCATTGGTTCCGTTGCGCTCTCCCCAGCGCTCAGCACAGCGCTCTGCACCCAGCAGGCCGGCAGCTCCCCCATTCATTCATTCATTCATTCATTCATTCAATCGTATTTATTGAGTGCCTACTGTGTGCATGGCACTGTACTAAGCGCTCGGTAAATACAAGTTGGGATTGTGTGACCGATTCATTCGTTCCGTCACGCTCTCCCGAGCGCTCAGCACAGCGCTCTGCACCCAGCAGGCCGGCAGCTCCCCCATTCATTCATTCATTCATTCATTCATTCGATCGTATTTATTGAGTGCCTACTGTGTGCACGGCACTGTACTAAGCGCTCGGCAAGTACAAGTTGGAATTGTGTTACCGATTCACTCGTTCCAGCGCTCAGCACAGCGCTCTGCACCCAGCAGGCCGGCAGCTCCCCCATTCATTCATTCATTCATTCATTCATTCATTCATTCATTCAATCGTATTTATTGAGTGCCTACTGTGTGCACGGCACTGTACTAAGCGCTCGGTAAATACAAGATGGAATCGTGTTACCGATTCACTCGTTCCAGCGCTCAGCACAGCGCTCTGCACCCAGCAGGCCGGCAGCTCCCCCATTCATTCATTCATTCATTCATTCATTCAATCGTATTTATTGAGTGCCTACTGTGTGCACGGCACTGTACTAAGCGCTCGGCGAGTACAAGTTGGAATTGTGTTACCAATTCACTCGTTCCAGCGCTCAGCACAGCGCTCTGCACCCAGCAGGCCGGCAGCTCCCTCATTCATTCATTCATTCATTCATCCATTCAATCGTATTTATTGAGTGCCTACTGTGTGCACGGCTCTGTACTAAGCGCTCAGTAAGTACAAGTTGGGATTGTGTGACCAATTCATTTGTTCCAGCGCTCAGCACAGCGCTCTGCACCCAGCAGGCCGGCAGCTCCCCCATTCATTCATTCATTCATTCATTCATTCATTCATTCAATCGTATTTATTGAGTGCCTACTAAGTGCACGGCACTGTACTAAGCGCTCGGCGAGTACAAGTTGGAATTGTGTGACCGATTCATTCGTTCCGTTGCGCTCTCCCCAGCGCTCAGCACAGTGCTCTGCACCCATCAGCTCCCTCATTCATTCATTCATTCATTCATCCATTCAATCGTATTTATTGAGTGCCTACTGTGTGCACGGCTCTGTACTAAGCGCTCGGCAAGTACAAGTTGGAATTGTGTGACCGATTCACTCGTCCCAGCGCTCAGCACAGTGCTCTGCACCCAGGAGGCCGGCAGCTCCCCCATTCATTCATTCATTTATTCAATCGTATTTATTGAGTGCCTACTGTGTGCACGGCACTGTACTAAGCGCTCGGTAAATACAAGATGGGATTGTGTGACCGATTCATTCGTTCCGTCGCGCTCTCCCCAGCGCTCAGCACAGCGCTCTGCACCCAGCAGGCCGGCAGCTCCCCCATTCATCCATTCATTCATTCATTCAATCGTATTTATTGAGCTCCTACTGTGTGCACGGCACTGTACTAAGCGCTCGGTAAATACAAGTTGGGATTGTGTGACCGATTCATTCGTTCCGTCGCGCTCTCCTCAGCGCTCAGCACAGCGCTCTGCACCCAGCAGGCCGGCAGCTCCCCCATTCATTCATTCATTCATTCATTTCATTCATTCACTCATTCATTCATTCATTCAATCGTATTTATTGAGTGCCTACTGTGTGCACGGCACTGTACTAAGCGCTCGGTAAATACAAGTTGGGATTGTGTGACCGATTCATTCGTTCCGTCGCGCTCTCCTCAGCGCTCAGCACAGCGCTCTGCACCCAGCAGGCCGGCAGCTCCCTCATTCATTCATTCATTTATTTATTCATTCATTCATTCATTCATCCATTCAATCGTATTTATTGAGTGCCTACTTCCTGCACGGCACTGTACTAAGCGTTCGGTAAATACAAGTGGGAATTGAGTCAGAGGTCGCAGGTTCGAATCCCGGCCCCGCCACCTGCCTGCTGGGTGACCTTGGGCAAGTCACTTCACTTCTCTGGGCCTCAGTTCCCTCATCTGGAAAATGGGGGTGAAGACCGGGAGCCCCCCGGGGGACAACCCCATCACCTTGCAACCACCCTGGCGCTTAGAACAGTGCTTGGCACATAGTAAGCGCTTAATAAATGCCATCATTATTATTATTATTATTATTAGAACAGTGCTTGGCACATAGTAAGCGCTTAATAAATGCCAATATTATCCTTATTATTGTTATTAAAATGGGGATGAAGACCCGTGAGCCCCCCGTGGGACAACCCCATCACCTTGTAACCTCCCCGGCGCTCAGAACAGTGCTGGGCACATAGTAAGCGCTTAATAAACGCCACCATTATTATTATTATTATAATTAGGACAGTGCTTGGCACATAGTAAGCGCTTAATAAATGCCAATATTATCCTTATTATTGTTATTAAAACGGGGGTGAAGACCGTGAGCCCCCCCGGGGGACAACCCCATCACCTTGTAACCTCCCCGGCGCTTAGAACAGTGCTGGGCACATAGTAAGCGCTTAATAAATGCCATCATTAGTATTACTATTATTATTAAAACAGTGCTTGGCACATAGTAAGCGCTTAATAAATGCCAATATTATCCTTATTATTGTTATTAAAATGGGGATGAAGACTGCGAGCCCCCCGTGGGACCACCCCATCACCTTGTAACCTCCCCGGCGCTTAGAACGGTGCTTGGCACGTAGTAAGTGCTTAATAAATGCCATCATTAGTATTATTATTATTATTATTAGGACAGTGCTTGGCATATAGTAAGCGCTTAATAAATGCCAATATTATTACTATTATTGTTATTAAAATGGGGATGAAGACCGGGAGCCCTCTGGGGGACAACCCCATCACCCTGTAGCCTCCCCGGCGCTTAGAACAGTGCGTGGCACATAGTAAGCGCTTAATAAATGCCATCATTAGTGTTACTATTATTATTAAAACAGTTCTTGGCACATAGTAAGCGCTTAATAAACGCCAATATTATCATTATTATTGTTATTGAAATGGGGATGAAGACCGGGAGCCCCCCGTGGGACAACGTGATCACCTTGTAACCTCCCCGGCGCTTAGAACAGTGTTTGGCACATAGTAAGCGCTTAATAAATGCTATTATTATTATTATTATTATTACTATTATTATTATTATTATTAAAACAGTGCTTGGCACATAGTAAGCGCTTAATAAATGCCATCATTATTATTATTACTATTATTATTAAAACGGGGATGAAGACCGGGAGCCCCGCGTGGGACAACCCCATCACCTTGTAACCTCCCCGGCGCTCAGAACAGTGTGTGGCACATAGTAAGCGCTTAATAAATGCCATCATTATTACTATTATTATAATTAGGACAGTGCTTGGCACATAGTAAGCGCTTAATAAATGCCAATATTATCATTATTATTGTGATTAAAACGGGGATGAAGACCGTGAGCCCCCCGGGGGACAACGCGATCCCCTTGTAACCTCCCCGGCGCTCAGAACAGTGTGTGGCACACAGTAAGCGCTTAATAAATGCCATCATTATTACTATTATTATAATTAGGACAGTGCTTGGCACATAGTAAGCGCTTAATAAATGCCAATATTATCATTATTATAGTTATTAAATCGGGGGTGAAGACCGTGAGCCCTCCCGTGGGACAACCCCATCACCTTGTAACCTCCCCGGCGCTTAGAAAGTGCTTGGCACATAGTAAGCACTTAATAAATGCCATCATTATTATTATTATTGTAATTAGGACAGTGCTTGGCACATAGTAAGCGCTTAATAAATGCCAATATTATCATTATTATTGTTATTAAAACGGGGATGAAGACCGTGAGCCCCCCGTGGGACAACCCCATCACCTTGCAACCTCCCCAGTGCTTAGAACAGTGTGTGGCACATAGTAAGCGCTTAATAAATGCCATCATTATTACTATTATTATAATTAGGACAGTGCTTGGCACATAGTAAGCGCTTAATAAATGCCAATATTACCATTATTATTGTTATTAAAACGGGGATGAAGACCGTGAGCCCCCCGGGGGACAATGCGATCCCCTTGCAACCTCCCCGGCGCTCAGAACAGTGCTTGGCACGTAGTAAGCGCTTAATAAACGCCATCATTATTATTATTATTGTAATTAGGACAGTGCTTGGCACATAGTAAGCGCTTAATAAATGCCAATATTATCATTATTACTGTTATTAAAATGGGGATGAAGACCGTGAGCCCCCCCGTGGCACAACCCCATCACCTTATAACCTCCCCGGCGCTTACAACAGTGCTGGGCACATAGTAAGTGCTTAATAAATGCCATCATTATTATTATTATTATTATTATTATTATTAGAACAGTGCTTGGCACATAGTAAGCGCTTAATAAATGCCAATATTATCATTATTATTGTTACTAGAATGGGGATGAAGACTGTGAGCCCCCCTGTGGGACCACGTGATCACCTTGTATCCCCCCCAGTGCTTAGAACAGTGCTTGGCACATAGTAAGCGCTTAATAAATGCCATTATTATTATTATTATTATTAGAACAGTGCTTGGCACATAGTAAGCGCTTAATAAATGCCAATATTATCATTATTATTGTTATTAAAACGGGGGTGAAGACCGTGAGCCCCCCGTGGGACAATGCAATCACCTTGTAACCTCCCCGGCGCTCAGAACAGTGCTGGGCACATAGTAAGCGCTTAATAAACGCCACCATTATTATTATTATTATAATTAGGACAGTGCTTGGCACATACTAAGCGCTTAATAAATGCCAATATTATCATTATTATTGTTATTAAAACGGGGATGAAGACCGTGAGCCCCCCGTGGCACAACCCCATCACCTTATAACCTCCCTGGCGCTCAGAACGTGCTTGGCATGTAGTAAGCGCTTAATAAATGCCATCATTATTATTATTATTGTAATTAGGACAGTGCTCGGCACATAGTAAGCGCTTAATAAATGCCAATATTATCATTATTATTGTTATTAAAACGGGGATGAACACCGGGAGCCCCCCGTGGCACAACCCCATCACCTTGTAACCTCCCCGGCGCTCAGAACAGTGCGTGGCACATAGTAAGCGCTTAATAAATGCCATTATTATTATTATTATTATTATTAAAACAGTGCTTGGCACATAGTAAGCGCTTAATAAACGCCATCATCATTATTATTATTCTAATTAGGACAGTGCTCGGCACATAGTAAGCGCTTAATAAACGCCAATATTATCATTATTATTGTTATTAAAACGGGGATGAAGACCGTGAGCCCCCCGGGGGACAACCCCATCACCGTGCAACCTCCCTGGCGCTCAGAACAGTGCTCGGCCCGTAGTGAGCGCTCAATAAATAGCACCATCATTATTATTATTATGATTACGATTACTCTACCTCGAGGGCGAACATGCGGTCCATCATGCTCCGGGAGGACGTGGCGTCGGCTACTACGTGGACCTCCAGCCCGCGGGCCACCAGCTCCAGCGCCGTCTGCTGCACGCACACGTGGGTCTGGGGGAGGCCAAAAGTGGGTCTGAGAGCTGGGGGAGACGCCCCCTGACTCGGTTTCCCCTTCTAGCGCCCCCTGCTGCCCAAAAATGGGTCTGGGGGCTGGGGGAGACCCCCCCTGACTCGGTTTCCCCCACTTCTAGCGCCCCCTCCTGGCCGCGCATGGGTCTGGGGGCTGGGGGAGACCCCCCCCCGACTCAGTGTCCCCCACTTCTAGTGCCCCCCGCTGCCCAAAAATAGGTCTGGGGGAGATGCCACCTGACTCAGTTTCCCCCCACTTCTAGCGCCCCTTGCTGCCCAAAAATGGGTCTGGGGGCTGGGGGAGACGCCCCCCGACTCAGTGTCCCCCACTTCTTGCACCCCCTGCTGCCCAAAAATAGGTCCGGGGGCTGGGGGAGACGCCCCCTGACTCAGTTTCCCCTTCTAGCGCCCCCTGCTGCCCAAAAATGGGGTTGGGGGCTGGGGGAGATGCCCCCTGACTCGGTTTCCCCCACTTCTAGCGCCCCCTGCTGGCCGCACATGGGTCTGGGGCTGGGGGAGACCCCCTTGACTCAGTTTCCCCCACTTCTAGCGCCCCCTCCTGGCCGCACATGGGTCTGGGGGCTGGGGGAGATCCCCCCGGACTCAGTGTCCCCCACTTCTAGCGCCCCCTGCTGGCCGCACATGGGTCTGGGGGAGACCCCCCCGACTCAGTTTCCCCACTTCCAGCGCCCCCTGCTGCCCAAAAGTGGATCTGGGGGCTGGGGGAGATGCCCCCCGACTCAGTTTCCCCCACTTCTAGCGCCCCCTGCTGGCCGCACATGGGTCTGGGGCTGGGGGAGACCCCCGCCCAGACTCAGTGTCCCCCACTTCTAGCGCCCCCTGCTGGCCGCACATGGGTCTGGGGCTGGGGGAGACCCCCTTGACTCAGTTTCCCCCACTTCTAGCGCCCCCTCCTGGCCGCACATGGGTCTGGGGGCTGGGGGAGATCCCCCCGGACTCAGTGTCCCCCACTTCTAGCGCCCCCTGCTGCTCAAAGATGGGTCTGGGGGCTGGGGGAGACGCCCCCTGACTCAGTATCCCCCCACTTCTAGCGCCCCCTGCTGGCCGCACATGGATCTGGGGGCTGGAGGGGACCCCCCCTAGACTCAGTATCCCCCACTTCGAGCACCCCCCAACTGCCCAAACATGGGACTGGGGGCTGGGGGAGACCCCCCTGACTCAGTTTCCCCCACTTCTAGCGCCCCCTCCTGGCTGCACATGGGTCTGGGGTCTGGGGAGACCCCCCCGACTCAGTGTCCCCCACTTCTAGCGCCCCCTGCTGCCCAAAAATGGGTCTGGAGGCTGGGGGAGACCCCGCAGACTCAGTTTCCCCCACTTCTAGCGCCTCCTCCTGGCCGCACATGGGTCTGGGGGCTGGGGGAGACGCCCCCTGACTCAGTTTCTCCCACTTCTAGAGACCCCTGCTGACCGCACACGGGCCTGGGGGCTGGGGGAGACCCCCCCCAGACTCAGTGTCCCCCACTTCTAGCGCCCCCTGCTGCCCAAACATGTTTGTACATATTTATTACTCTATTTATTTTATTTGTACTGAACGTATTACTCTATTTATTTAACTCGTACGTATTTATTCTATTTACTTATTCTATTTACTCTATTTTGTTTTGTTAATATAAACAATAAATTAAACACATATTTAATGTTTATATATCTTATATATTATATTTACATACTATACATATTATAAATATATTATATTTATATATTATATTTATGTATTCCATATTATATTTATATATATTAATAAATATAAATTTTGTTTTGTCGCCTGTCTCCCCCCTCTCGACCGTGAGCCCGCCGCCGGGTTGTGACCGTCTCTATCTGTTGCCAACTTGTCCTTCCAAGTGCTTAGCACGGTGCTCTGCACACAGTAAGCGCTCAATAAATATGATTAAATGAGTGAATGAATAGTTATTTATTTTATTTGTACATATTTATTCTATTTATTTTGTTTTGTTGTCCGTCTCCCCCTTCTAGACGGTGAGCCCGCTGTCGGGTAGGGACCGTCTCTAGATTTTGCCAACTTGTACTTCCCAAGCGCTTAGTACAGTGCTCTGCACGCAGTAAGCGCTCAATAAATACGATTAAATGAATGAATGGTTATTTATTTTATTTGTACCTATTTATTCCATTTATTTTGTTTCGTTTTGTCGTCCATCTCCCCCTTCTAGACCGTGAGCCCGCCGTCGGGTAGGGACCGTCTCTATCTGTTGCCAACTTGTCCTTCCAAGCGCTTAGTCCAGTGCTCTGCACGCAGTAAACGCTCAATAAATACGATTAAATGAATGAATGAATAGTTATTTATTTTATTTGTACCTATTTATTCTATTTATTTTGTTTCGTTTTGTCGTCCTTCTCCCCCTTCTAGACCGTGAGCCCGCCGTCGGGTAGGGACCGTCTCTATCTGTTGCCAACTTGTCCTTCCAAGCGCTTAGTCCAGTGCTCTGCACGCAGTAAATGCTCAATAAATACGATTAAATGAATGAATGAATAGTTATTTATTTTATTTGTACCTATTTATTCTATTTATTTTGTTTCGTTTTGTCGTCCGTCTCCCTCTTCTAGACCGTGAGCCCGCCGTCGGGTAGGGACCGTCTCTAGATGTTGCCGACTTGTCCTTCCAAGCGCTTAGTCCAGTGCTCTGCACACAGTAAGCGCTCAATAAATATGATTAAATGAGTGAATGAATAGTTATTTATTTTATTTGTACATATTTATTCTATTTATTTCGTTTTGTCGTCCGTCTCCCTCTTCTAGACCGTGAGCCCGCCGTCGGGTAGGGACCGTCTCTAGATGTTGCCGACTTGTCCTTCCCGAGCGCTTAGTACAGTGCTCTGCACGCAGTAAGCGCTCAATAAATACGATTAAATGAATGAATGAATAGTTATTTATTTTATTTATATATATTTATTCTATTTATTTTGTTTTGTTTTGTTCTCCGTCTCCCCCTTCTAGTGAGCCCACTGTCGGGTAGGGACCGTCTCTAGATGTTGCCAACTTGGACTTCCCAAGCGCTTAGTACAGTGCTCTGCACACAGGGAAGCGCTCAATAAATACAATTGAATGACAATGAATGACAGCAGGTTCACAGGATGGAATCCTTATCATTATTATTATTAGGCCTTCCCCCCTTTCATTCATTCATTCATTCATTCAATCGTATTTATTGGGCGCTTCAGGTGTGCAGAGCACTGTACTAAGCGCTCGGGAAGTCCAAGTCGGTAACATCGAGAGACGGTCCCTACCCGACAGCGGGCTCACGGGCTAGAAGGGGGGAGACATTCATTCATTCATTCTTTCCATCATATCATTCATTCACTCATTCCATCATATTTATTGAGCGCTTCCTGTGTGCAGAGCACTGTACTAAGCGCTTGGGAAGGACAAGTTGGCAACATCTAGAGACGGTCCCTATCCGACAGTGGGCTCACAGTCTAGAAGGGGAAGACATTCATTCATTCATTCATTCATTCATTCCATCGCATTTATTGAGTGCTTCCTGTGTGCAAAGCACTGTACTAAGCGCTCGGGAAGTCCAAGTCGGCAACATGGAGAGATAGTCTCTACCCGACAGCGGGCTCACAGGCTAGAAGGGGGGAGACATTCATTCATTCATTCTTTCCACCGTATCATTCATTCATTCATTCATTCACTCATTCCATCGTATTTATTGAGCGCTTCCTGGGTGCAGAGCACTGTACTAAGCGCTCGGGAAGGACAAGTCGGCAAGATCGAGAGACGGTCCCTAGAAGGAGGAAGACATTCATTCATTCATTCCATCGTATTTATTGAGGCAGTCTAGAAGGGGGGAAACATTCATTCATTCATTCATTCCATCGTATGTACTGAGCGCTTCCTGCGTGCAGAGCACTGTACTAAGCGCTCGGGAAGTCCAAGTCGGCAACATATAGAGAGACGGTCCCTACCCGACAACGGGCTCACAGTCTAGAAGGGGGGAGACATTCATTCATTCATTCTTTCCATCGTATCATTCATTCATTCACTCATTCCATCGTATTTATTGAGCGCTTCCTGCGTGCAGAGCACTGTACTAAGCGCTCCGGAAGTCCAAGTCGGCGACATCGAGAGACGGTCCCCACCCGACAGCGGGCTCACAGTCTAGAAGGGGGAAGACATTCATTCATTCATTTATTCATTCATTCATTCACTCATTCCATTGTATTTATTGAGCACTTCCTGTGTGCAGAGCACTGTACTAAGCGCTCGGGAAGTCCAAGTCGGCAACATATAGAGAGATGGTCCCTACCCGACAGCGGGCTCACAGTCTAGAAGGGGGGAGACATTCATTCATTCATTCTTTCCATCGTATCATTCATTCATTCATTCATTCACTCATTCCATCGTATTTATTGAGCGCTTCCTGCGTGCAGAGCACTGTACTAAGCGCTCGGGAAGTCCACGTCGGCAACATCGAGAGTCGGTCCCTACCCAACAGCGGGCTCACGGTCTAGAAGGGGGGAGACATTCATTCATTCATTCTTTCAATCGTATCATTCATTCATTCATTCACTCATTCCATCGAATGTACTGAGCGCTTCCTGTGTGCAGAGCACTGTACTAAGCGCTCGGGAAGTCCACGTCGGCAACATCGAGAGACGGTCCCTACCCGACAGCGGGCTCACGGTCTAGAAGGGGGAAGACATTCATTCATTCATTCCATCGTATCATTCATTCATTCATTCACTCATTCCACCATATTTATTGAGCGCTTCCTGCGTGCAGAGCACTGTACTAAGCGCTCGGGAAGTCCAAGTCGGCAACATACAGAGACGGTCCCTACCCGACAGCGGGCTCACAGTCTAGAAGGGGGAAGACATTCATTCATTCATTTATTCATTTATTCATTCATTCACTCATTCCATTGTATTTATTGAGCACTTCCTGTGTGCAGAGCACTGTACTAAGCGCTCGGGAAGTCCAAGTCGGCAACATATAGAGAGATGGTCCCTACCCGACAGCGGGCTCACAGTCTAGAAGGGGGGAGACATTCATTCATTCATTCTTTCCATCGTATCATTCATTCATTCATTCACTCATTCCATCGTATTTATTGAGCGCCTCCTGCGTGCAGAGCACTGTACTAAGCGCTCGGGAAGTCCAAGTCGGCGACATCGAGAGACGGTCCCTACCCGACAGCGGGCTCACGGTCTAGAAGGGGGGGAGACATTCATTCATTCATTCTTTCCATCGTATCATTCATCCATTCATTCACTCATTCCATCGTATTTATTGAGCGCTTCCTGGGTGCAGAGCACTGTACTAAGCGCTCGGGAAGGACAAGTCGGCAAGATCGAGAGACGGTCCCTAGAAGGAGGAAGACATTCATTCATTCATTCCATCGTATTTATTGAGCCAGTCTAGAAGGGGGGAGACATACATTCATTCATTCATTCCATCGTATGTACTGAGCGCTTCCTGCGTGCAGAGCACTGTACTAAGCGCTTGGGAAGGACAAGTCGGCAACATCGAGAGACGGCCCCTACCCGACAGCCGGCTCACAGTCTAGAAGGGGGGAGACAGACATTCATTCATTCCTTCCTTCCATCCTATTTATTGAGCGCTTTCATTCATTCAATTGTATTTATTGAGCGCTTCCATTCATTTAATTGTATTTATTGAGCGCTTCCTGTGTGCACAGCACTGTACTAAGCGCTCGGGAAGTCCACGTCAGCAACATCGAGAGACGGTCCCTACCCGACAGCGGGCTCACGGTCTAGAAGGGCGGAGACATTCATTCATTCATTCACTCAATCCATCGTCTTTATTGAGCGCCTCCTGCGTGCAGAGCACTGTACTAAGCGCTCGGGAAGTCCAAGTCGGCAACATCGAGAGACGGTCCCTACCCGACAGCGGGCTCACAGTCTAGAAGGGGGGAGACATTCATTCATTCATTCATTCATTCACTCATTCCATCCTATTTATTGAGCGCTTCCTGTGTGCACAGCACTATACTAAGCGCTCCGGAAAGACAAGTTGGCAACATAGAGAGACGGCCCCTACCTGACAGTAGGCTCACGGTCTAGAAGGGTGGAGACATTCATTCATTCCTTCCTTCCATCCTATTTATTGAGCGCTTTCATTCATTCCATCGCATTTATTGAGCGCTTCCTGCGTGCAGAGCACTGTACTAAGCGCTCGGGAAGTCCAAGTTGGCAACATGTAGAGACAGTCCCTACCCGACAGCGGGCTCACAGTCTAGAAGGGCGGAGACATTCATTCATTCATTCAATCAATCCATCGTATTTATTGAGCGCTTCCTGCGTGCAGAGCACTGTACTAAGCGCTCAGGAAGTCCAAGTCGGCGACATCGAGAGACGGTCCCTACCCGACAGCGGGCTCACGGTCTAGAAGGGCGGAGACATTCATTCATTCATTCATTCATCCCATCGTATTTATTGAGCGCCTCCCGCGTGCAGAGCACTGTACTAAGCGCTCGGGAAGGCCAAGTCGGCAACTTATAGAGACGGTCCCCATTCGACGGCGGGCCCGCGGCCGCCCGGGAGGCCCCCGCCCCCGCCCCGGGACCCACCTCGACGCCGAAGAGCACGGCGCTGCGCAGGCCGGGCAGGTCGTCCAGCACAGCCTCCACGGCGGGCACCAGCATGGAGAAGCGCGTCTTGGGGACGACGGCGCGGACCCCGGCGGTGGCGGCGGCGGCCCCGCTCAGGTCCAGCTCCTCCACCGTGGCCCCCAGGCCCTTGGGGTACTGCTCCGTCACCACCACCGGCAGGCCCAGCAGGCGGGCGCCCTGCAACTGACAATCAATCGATCGATCAATCAATCGCATTTATTGAGCGCTTCAGGTGTGCAGAGCACTGTACTGAGCGCTTGGGAAGTCCAAGTCGGCGACGTCGAGAGACGGTCCCTAACAGACGGCGGGCTCACGGTCTAGAAGGGGGAGACATTCGTTCGTTCATTCATTCATTCATTCAATCGTATTTATTGAGCGCTTCCGGTGTGCATTCATTCATTCATTCAATCGTATTTATCGAGCGCTTCCGGCGTGCAGAGCGCTGGACTAAGCGCTTGGGAAGTCCAAGTTGGCGACGTCGAGAGACGGTCCCGACCCGACGGCGGGCTCACGGTCTAGAAGGGGGAGACATTCGTTCATTCATTCATTCATTCATTCAATCGCATTTATTGAGCGCTTCCGGTGTGCATTCATTCATTCATTCAATCGTATTTATTGAGCGCTTCAGGTGTGCAGAGCGCTGTACTAAGCGCTTGGGAAGTCCAAGTTGGTGACGTCGAGAGCCGGTCCCTACCCGACAGCGGGCTCACGGTCTAGAAGGGGGAGACATTCGTTCATTCATTCATTCATTCATTCAATCGTATTTATTGAGCGCTTCCTGTGTGCACCCAACGGCAGGCTCACAGTCTAGAAGATAGATAGAGTCTAGACTCTGTATTCATTCATTCATTCAATCGTATTTATTGAGCGCTTCCGGTGTGCAGAGCACTGTACTAAGCGCTTGGGATGTCCAAGCTGGTGACGTCGAGAGACGGTCCCGACCCGACGGCGGGCTCACGGTCTAGAAGGGGGAGACATTCATTCATTCATTCATTCATTCAATCGTATTTATTGAGCGCTTCCTGTGTGCCCCCAACGGCAGGCTCACAGTCTAGAAGATAGATAGAGTCTAAACTCTGTATTCATTCATTCATTTATTCATTCATTCATTCAGTCGTATTTATTGAGCACTTCCGGCGTGCAGAGCGCTGGACTAAGCGCTTGGGAAGTCCAAGTTGGCGACGTCGAGAGACGGTCCCGACCCGACGGCGGGCTCACGGTCTAGAAGGGGGAGACATTCGTTCATTCATTCATTCATTCATTCAATCGCATTTATTGAGCGCTTCCGGTGTGCATTCATTCATTCATTCAATCGTATTTATTGAGCGCTTCAGGTGTGCAGAGCGCTGTACTAAGCGCTTGGGAAGTCCAAGTTGGCGACGTCGAGAGCCGGTCCCTACCCGACAGCGGGCTCACGGTCTAGAAGGGGGAGACATTCGTTCATTCATTCATTCATTCATTCAATCGTATTTATTGAGCGCTTCCTGTGTGCACCCAACGGCAGGCTCACAGTCTAGAAGATAGATAGAGTCTAGACTCTGTATTCATTCATTCATTCAATCGTATTTATTGAGCGCTTCCGGTGTGCAGAGCACTGTACTAAGCGCTTGGGATGTCCAAGCTGGTGACGTCGAGAGACGGTCCCGACCCGACGGCGGGCTCACGGTCTAGAAGGGGGAGACATTCATTCATTCATTCATTCATTCAATCGTATTTATTGAGCGCTTCCTGTGTGCCCCCAACGGCAGGCTCACAGTCTAGAAGATAGATAGAGTCTAAACTCTGTATTCATTCATTCATTTATTCATTCATTCATTCAGTCGTATTTATTGAGCACTTCCGGCGTGCAGAGCGCTGGACTAAGCGCTTGGGAAGTCCAAGTTGGCGACGTCGAGAGACGGTCCCGACCCGACGGCGGGCTCACGGTCTAGAAGGGGGAGACATTCATTCATTCATTCATTCAATCGTATTTATTGAGCGCTTCCTGTGTGCCCCCAACGGCAGGCTCACAGTCTAGAAGATAGATAGAGTCTAGACTCTGTATTCATTCATTCATTTATTCATTCATTCATTCAATCGTATTTATTGAGCACTTCCGGCGTGCAGAGCGCTGGACTAAGCGCTTGGGATGTCCAAGCTGGCGACGTCGAGAGACGGTCCCGACCCGACGGCGGGCTCACGGTCTAGAAGGGGGAGACATTCATTCATTCATTCATTCATTCAATCGTATTTATTGAGCGCTTCCTGTGTGCCCCCAACGGCAGGCTCACAGTCTAGAAGATAGATAGAGTCTACACTCTGTATTCATTCATTCATTCATTCATTCAGTAGTATTTATTGGGTGCTTCAGGTATGCAGAGCACTGTACTAAGCGCTTGGGAAGCCCAAGCTGGCGACGTCGAGAGACGGTCCCTACCCGACAGCGGGCTCACGGTCTAGAAGGGGGAGACATTCATTCATTCATTCATTCAATCGTATTTATTGAGCGCTTCCTGTGTGCCCCCAACGGCAGGCTCACAGTCTAGAAGATAGATAGAGTCTACACTCTGTATTCATTCATTCATTCATTCATTCAGTAGTATTTATTGGGTGCTTCAGGTATGCAGAGCACTGTACTAAGCGCTTGGGAAGCCCAAGCTGGCGACGTCGAGAGACGGTCCCTACCCGACAGCGGGCTCACGGTCTAGAAGGGGGAGACATTCATTCATTCATTCATTCAATCGTATTTATTGAGCGCTTCCTGTGTGCCCCCAACGGCAGGCTCACAGTCTAGAAGATAGATAGAGTCTAGACTCTGTATTCATTCATTCATTCATTCGCATTTATTGAGCGCTTCCGGTGTGCAGAGCGCTGGACTAAGCGCTTGGGAAGTACAAGCTGGCAAAATCAATCAATCAATCGTATTTATTGGGCGCTTCCGGTGTGCAGAGCTCTGTACTAAGCGCTTGGGAAGTCCAAGCTGGCGACGTCGAGAGCCGGTCCCTACCCGACAGCGGGCTCACAGGCTAGAAGGGGGAGACATTCATTCATTCATTCATTCCATCGTATTTATTGAGCGCTTCCTGTGTGCACCCAACGGCAGGCTCACAGTCTAGAAGATAGATAGAGTCTAAACTCTGTATTCATTCATTCATTTATTCATTCATTCATTCAATCGTATTTATTGAGCACTTCCGGCGTGCAGAGCGCTGGACTAAGCGCTTGGGAAGTCCAAGCTGGCGACGTCGAGAGACGTCCCTACCCGACAGCGGGCTCACGGTCTAGAAGGGGGAGACATTCATTCATTCATTCATTCATTCATTCATTCAATCGTATTTATTGAGCGCTTCCTGTGTGCACCCAAGGGCAGGCTCACAGTCTAGAAGATAGATAGAGTCTACACTCTGTATTCATTCATTCACTCATTCATTCATTCAATCAATCATATTTATTGGGTGCTTCAGGTGTGCAGAGCACTGTACTAAACGCTTGGGAAGTCCAAGCTGGCAACATCAATCAATCAATCATATTTATTGAGAGCTTCCTGTGTGCAGAGCACTGTACTAAGCGCTTGGGAAGCCCAAGTTGGCGACGTCGAGAGACGGTCCCTACCCGACAGCAGGCTCACAGTCTAGAAGGGGGAGACATTCGTTCATCCATTCATTCATTCATTCGTTCAATCGTATTTATTGAGCGCTTCCGGTGTGCAGAGCGCTGTACTAAGCGCTTGGGATGTCCAAGCTGGCGACGTCGCGAGACGGTCCCTACCCGATAGTGGGCTCACGGTCTAGAAGGGGGAGACATTCATTCATTCATTCATGCATTCATTCATTCAATCGTATTTATTGAGCGCTTCCGGTGTGCAGAGCACTGTACTAAGCGCTTGGGAAGCCCGAGCTGGCGACGTCGAGAGATGGTCCCTACCCGACAGCGGGCTCACCGCCTTATTCATTCATTCATTCATTCATTCATTCATTCAATCGTATTTATTGAGCGCTTCCTGTGTGCACCCAACGGCAGGCTCACAGTCTAGAAGATAGATAGAGTCTACACTCTGTAGTCATTCATTCATTCATTCATTCATTCATTCAATCGTATTTATTGAGCGCTTCCGGTGTGCAGAGCACTGTACTAAGCGCTTGGGATGTCCAAGCTGGCGACGTCGAGAGACGGTCCCGACCCGACGGCGGGCTCACGGTCTAGAAGGGGGAGACATTCATTCATTCATTCATTCAATCGTATTTATTGGGCGCTTCCGGTGTGCAGAGCGCTGTACTAAGCGCTTGGGAAGTCCAAGTCGGCAACATCGAGAGACGGTCCCTACCCAACAGCAGGTTCACAGGCTAGAAGGGGGAGACATTCATTCATTCATTCACTCATTCATTCATTCATTCAGTCATACTTACTGAGCGCTTCCGGACTGTGAGCCCACTGTTGGGCAGGGGCTGTCTCTATATGTTGCCAATTTGTACTTCCCAAGCGCTTAGTACAGTGCTCTGCACATAGTAAGCGCTCAATAAATACGATTGATTAGAAGGGGGAGACATTCATTCATTCATTCATTCATTCAATCGGATTTATTGAGTTTTATTGACTCCGAAGCCCGGGCTCTTTCCACTGGGCCGCACTGTACAGTAAAGCACTCAATAAATACGACCGAATGAGAGGGTTCGGAGTCGGAGGTCGTGGGTTCGAATCCCGGCCCCGCCGCCGCTCGGCTGGGTGACTTGGGGCCGGTCGCTTCCCTTCTCTGGGCCTCAGTTCCCTCGTCTGGAAAATGGGGATGAAGGCTGGGAGCCCCCCGAGGGACAACCTCATTACCTTGTCACCTCCCCGGCGCTCAGAACAGTGCTTGGCACGTAGTAAGCGCTTAATAAATGCCAATATTATTATTATTATTGTTATTAAAATGGGGATGAAGACCGTGAGCCCCCCGTTGGACAACCTCATCACCTTGTAACCTCCCCGGCGCTTAGAACAGTGCTTGGCACATAGTAAGTGCTTAATAAATGCCATCATTAGTATTATTATTCAAATGGGGATGAAGACCATGAGCCCCCCGTGGGACAACCTCATCACCTTGTAACCTCCCCGGCGCTTAGAACAGTGTTTGTCACATAGTAAGCGCTTAATAAATGCCAATATTATCATTATTATTGTTATTAAAATGGGGGTGAAGACCGTGAGCCCCCACGTGGGACAACCCGATTCCCTTGTAACCTCCCCGATGCTTAGAACAGTGCTTGGCACGTAGTAAGCGCATAATAAATGCCATCATTATCATTATTATTGTTATTAAAATGGGGATGAAGACCGTGAGCCCCACGTGGGACAATCCGATCGCCTTGTAACCTCCCCGGCGCTTAGAACAGCACTTGGCACGTAGTAAGCGCTTAATAAATGCCATCATTATTATTATCATTATTGTTATTAGAACAGTGCTTGGCACATAGTAAGTGCTTAATAAATGCCAGCATCATTATTATTATTATTCTCTGGGCCTCAGTTCCCTCATCTGGAAAATGGGGATGAAGACCGGGAGCCCCCCGGGGGACCACCCCATCACCTTGTAACCTCCCCGGCGCTTAGAGCAGTGCTTGGCACATAGCAAGCACTTAACAAATGCCATTATCATTATTATTCTTATTATTATTATTATCAATAATCTGTCAAATGGGGATGAAGCCCGTGAGCCCCCCGGGGGACAACCTGATCACCTCGTAACCTCCCCAGCGCTTACAACGGTGCTTGGCACATAGTAAGCGCTTAATAAATGCCAATATTGTTATTATTATTGTTATTAAAATGGGGATGAAGACCGTGAGCCCCCCGTGGGACAACCCCATCACCTTGTAACCTCCCCGGCGCTTAGAACAGTGCTTGGCACATAGTAAGTGCTTAATAAATACCATTACTATCATTATTATTATTATTGTTAATAATAATAATAATCTGTCAAATGGGGATGAAGACCATGAGCCCCCCGTGGGACAACGCGATCACCTTGCAACCTCCTCGGTGCTTAGAACAGCGCTTGGCACATAGTAAGCGCTTAACAAATGCCAATGTTATTATTATTATTATTAATCTGTCAAATGGGGATGAAGACCGTGAGCCCCCCGTGGGACAACCCCATCACCTTGTAACCTCCCCGGCGCTTAGAACAGTGCTTGGCACATAGTAAGCACTTAATAAATGCCATCATTATTATTATTATTATTGTTATTAAAATGGGGATGAAGACCGTGAGCCCCCCAGGGGACCATCCGATTGCCTTGTAACCTCCCCTGCGTTTAGAACAGTGCTGGGCACATAGTAAGCGCTTAATAAATGCCCATATTATTATTATTATTGTTACTAAAATGGGGATGAAGACCGTGAGCCCCCCGTGGGACAACACAATCACCTTGTAACGTCCCCAGCGCTTAGAACAGTGTTGGGCACATAGTAAGCGCTTAATAAATGCCAATATCATTATTATTATTGTTATTAAAATGGGGATGAAGACCGTGAGCCCCCAGTGGGACCACCCAATCACCTTGTAACCTCCCCAGCGCTTAGAACAGTGCTGGGCACATAGTAAGCGCTTAATAAATGCCATCATTAGCATTATTATTGTTATTAAAATGGGGATGAATACCATACAGTGCTTGCCACATAGTAGGCACTTAATAAATGCCATCATCATTATTATTATTGTTATTAAAACAGGGATGAATACTGTTAGCTCCCCCGTGGGACCACCTGATTACCTTGTAACCTCCCCGGCGCTTAGAACAGTGCTTGGCACATAGTAAGCGCTTAATAAATGCCATCATTAGTATTATTATTGTTATTAAAATGGGGATGAATACCACACAGTGCTTGCCACATAGTAGGCACTTAATAAATGCCATCATCATTATTATTATTGTTATTAAAATGGGGATGAAGATCGTTGGCTCCCCTGTGGGACCACCCGATTACTTTGTAACCTCCCCAGCGTTTAGAACAGTGCTTGGCACATAGTAAGTGCTTAATAAATGCCAATATTATCATTATTATTGTTACTAGAATGGGGATGAAGACTGTGAGCCCCCCTGTGGGACCACGTGATCACCTTGTATCCCCCCCAGCGCTTAGAGCAGTGCTTGGCACATAGTAAGCGCTTAATAAATGCCATCATTAGCATTATTATTGTTATTAAAATGGGGATGAAGACCATACAGTGCTCGCCACATAGTAGGCCCTTAATAAATGCCATCATTAGTATTATTATTGCTATTAAAATGGGGATGAATACCATACAGTGCTCGCCACATAGTAGGCCCTTAATAAATGCCATCATCATTATTATTATTGTTATTAAAACGGGGATGAATACCGTGGGCACATAGTAAGCGCTTAATAAATGCCAATATTGTTATTATTATGGTTATTAAAATGGGGGTGAAGACCGGGAGCCCCCCGGGGGACCACCCGGTCGCCTGGTAACCTCCCCGGCGCTTAGAACCGTGCTGGGCACGTAGTAAGCGCTTAATAAATGCCATCATCATTATCATTATTGTTATTAAAACGGGGATGAATACCGTGGGCACATAGTAAGCGCTTAATAAATGCCAATATTGTTATTATTATGGTTATTAAAATGGGGGTGAAGACATCATTATTATTATTATTGTTATTAAAACGGGGATGAATACTGTGGGCACGTAGTAAGCGCTTAATAAATGCCATTATCATCATCATTATTGTTATTAAAACGGGGATGAATACCGTGGGCACGTAGTAAGCGCTTAATAAATGCCAATATTGTTATTATTATTGTTATTAAAATGGGGGTGAAGACCGTGAGCCCCCCCGGGGGGACAACCCGGTTGCCTGGTAACCTCCCCGGCGCTTAGAACGGTGCTGGGCACGTAGTAAGCGCTTAATAAATGCCATCATTATTATTATTATTATAATTAGGACAGTGCTTGGCACATAGTAAGCGCTTAATAAATGCCATCATTAGTATTATTATTGTTATTAAAATGGGGATGAAGACCATACAGTGCTTGCCACATAGTAGGCACTTAATAAATGCCATCATCATTATTATTATTGTTATTAAAATGGGGATGAATACCATGGGCACGTAGAAAGCGCTTAATAAATGCCAATATTGTTATTATTATTGTTATTAAAATGGGGGTGAAGGCCGGGAGCCCCCCCCGGGGGGACCACCCGGTTGCCTGGTAACCTCCCCGGCGCTTAGAACGGTGCTGGGCACGTAGTAAGCGCTTAATAAATGCCATCATCATTATCATTATTGTTATTAAAACGGGGATGAATACCGTGGGCACATAGTAAGCGCTTAATAAATGCCAATATTGTTATTATTATTGTTATTAAAATGGGGGTGAAGACATCATTATTATTATTATTGTTATTAAAACGGGGATGAATACTGTGGGCACGTAGTAAGCGCTTAATAAATGCCATTATCATCATCATTATTGTTATTAAAACGGGGATGAATACCGTGGGCACGTAGTAAGCGCTTAATAAATGTCAATATTGTTATTATTATGGTTATTAAAATGGGGGTGAAGACCGGGAGCCCCCTGGGGGGACAACCCGGTTGCCTGGTAACCTCCCCGGCACTTAGAACGGTGCTGGGCACGTAGTAAGCGCTTAATAAATGCCATCATTATTATTATTATTATAATTAGGACAGTGCTTGGCACATAGTAAGCGCTTAATAAATGCCATCATTAGTATTATTATTGTTGTTAAAATGGGAAGGAATACCATACAGTGCTTGCCACACAGTAGGCACTTAATAAATGCCATCATCATCATCATTATTGTTATTAAAACGGGGATGAATACCGTGGGCACGTAGTAAGCGCTTAATAAATGCCAATATGGTTATTTTTATTGTTATTAAAATGGGGGTGAAGACTGTGAGCCCCCCGGGGGACCACCCGGTTGCCTGGTAACCTCCCTGGTGCTTAGAACAGTGCTTGGCATGTAGTAAGCGCTTAATAAATGCCATCATTAGTATTATTACTGTTATTAAAACGGGGATGAATACCGTGGGCACGTAGTAAGCGCTTAATAAATGCCAATATTGTTATTATTATTGTTATTAAAATGGGGGTGAAGACCGGGAGCCCCCCGGGGGGACAACCCCATCACCCTGTAACCTCCCCGGCGCTTAGAACCGTGCTGGGCACGTAGTAAGCGCTTAATAAATGCCATCATCATTATCATTATTGTTATTAAAACGGGGATGAATACCGTGGGCACATAGTAAGCGCTTAATAAATGCCAATATTGTTATTATTATTGTTATTAAAATGGGGGTGAAGGCCGGGAGCCCCCCCCGGGGGGACAACCCGGTTGCCTGGTAACCTCCCCGGCGCTTAGAACGGTGCTGGGCACGTAGTAAGCGCTTAATAAATGCCATCATTAGTATTATTATTGTTATTAAAACGGGGATGAATACCGTGGGCACATAGTAAGCGCTTAATAAATGCCAATATTGTTATTATTATTGCTATTAAAATGGGGATGAAGACCGTGAGCCCCCCCCGGGGGACCACCCGGTTGCCTGGTAACCTCCCCGGCGCTTAGAACGGTGCCCGGGCACGTAGTAAGCGCTTAATAAATGCCATCATTATTATTATTATTATAATTAGGACAGTGCTTGGCACATAGTAAGCGCTTAATAAATGCCATCATTAGTATTATTATTGTTATTAAAATGGGAAGGAATACCATACAGTGCTTGCCACACAGTAGGCACTTAATAAATGCCATCATCATCATCATTATTGTTATTAAAACGGGGATGAATACCGTGGGCACGTAGTAAGCGCTTAACAAATGCCAATATTGTTATTATTATGGTTATTAAAACGGGGGTGAAGGCCGTGAGCCCCCCGGGGGGGACAACCCGGTCGCCTGGTAACCTCCCCGGCGCTTAGAACGGTGCTTGGCACGTAGTAAGCGCTTAATAAATGCCATCATCATTATTATTACTGTTATTAAAACGGGGATGAATACCGTGGGCACGTAGTAAGCGCTTAATAAATGCCAATATTGTTATTATTATTGTTATTAAAATGGGGGTGAAGACCGTGAGCCCCCCCGGGGGGACAACCCGGTCACCTGGCAACCTCCCCGGCGCTTAGAACAGTGCTTGGCACGTAGTAAGTGCTTAATAAATGCCATCATTATTATTATTACTGTTATTAAAACGGGGATGAATACCGTGGGCAAGTAGTAAGCGCTTAATAAATGTCAATATTGTTATTATTATTGTTACTAAAATGGGGGTGAAGACCGGGAGCCCCCCGGGGGACAACCCCATCACCCTGTAACCTCCCCGGTGCTTAGAACGGTGCCCGGGCGTGTAGTAAGCGCTTAATAAATGCCATCATTAGTATTATTACTGTTATTAAAACGGGGATGAATACCGTGGGCATGTAGTAAGCGCTTAATAAATGCCAATATTGTTATTATTATTGTTATTAAAATGGGGGTGAAGACTGGGAGCCCCCCGGGGGGACAACCCCATCACCCTGTAACCTCCACGGTGCTTAGAACGGTGCCTGGGCACGTAGTAAGCGCTTAATAAATGCCATCATTAGTATTATTACTGTTATTAAAACGGGGATGAATACTGTGGGCACGTAGTAAGCGCTTAATAAATGCCAATATTGTTATTATTATTGTTATTAAAATGGGGGTGAAGACCGTGAGCCCCCCGTGGGACAACCCCATCACCCTGTAACCTCCCCGGTGCTTAGAACGGTGCCCGGGCACGTAGTAAGCTCTTAATAAATGCCATCATTAGTATTATTACTGTTATTAAAACGGGGATGAATACCGTGGGCACATAGTAAGCGCTTAATAAATGTCAGTATTGTTATTATTATGGTTATTAAAATGGGGGTGAAGACATCGTTATTATTATTATTGTTATTAAAACAGGGATGAATACTGTGGGCACGTAGTAAGCGCTTAATAAATGCCATCCTCATTATCATTATTGTTATTAAAACGGGGATGAATACCGTGGGCACGTAGTAAGCGCTTAATAAATGCCAATATTGTTATTATTATTGTTATTAAAATGGGGATGAAGACTGTGAGCCCCCCGGGGGGGACAACCCCATCACCCTGTAACCTCCCCGCGCTTAGAACGGTGCTGGGCACGTAGTAAGCGCTTAATAAATGCCATCCTCATTATCATTATTGTTATTAAAACGGGGATGAATACCGTGGGCACGTAGTAAGCGCTTAATAAATGTCAATATTGTTATTATTATGATTATTAAAATGGGGGTGAAGACCGGGAGCCCCCCGGGGGACAACCCCATTACCCTGTAACCTCCCCGGCGCTTAGAACGGTGCTGGGCACGTAGTAAGCGCTTAATAAATGCCATCATTAGTATTATTACTGTTATTAAAACGGGGATGAATACCGTGGGCACGTAGTAAGCGCTTAACAAATGCCAATATTGTTATTATTATGGTTATTAAAATGGGGGTGAAGGCCGTGAGCCCCCCGGGGGGACAACCCCATCACCCTGTAACCTCCCCGGCGCTTAGAACGGTGCTGGGCACGTAGTAAGCGCTTAATAAATGCCATCATTAGTATTATTACTGTTATTAAAACGGGGATGAATACCGTGGGCACGTAGTAAGCGCTTAATAAATGTCAATATTGTTATTATTATGGTTATTAAAATGGGGGTGAAGACATCGTTATTATTATTATTGTTATTAAAACGGGGATGAATACTGTGGGCACGTAGTAAGCGCTTAATAAATGCCATCATCATTATCATTATTGTTATTAAAACGGGGATGAATACCATGGGCACGTAGTAAGCGCTTAATAAATGTCAATATTGTTATTATTATTGTTATTAAAATGGGGGTGAAGACCGTGAGCCCCCCGGGGGACAACCCCATCACCCTGTAACCTCCCCGGTGCTTAGAACGGTGCCCGGGCACGTAGTAAGCTCTTAATAAATGCCATCATTAGTATTATTACTGTTATTAAAACGGGGATGAATACCGTGGGCACGTAGTAAGCGCTTAATAAATGTCAATATTGTTATTATTATGGTTATTAAAATGGGGGTGAAGACATCGTTATTATTATTATTGTTATTAAAACGGGGATGAATACTGTGGGCACGTAGTAAGCGCTTAATAAATGCCATCATCATTATCATTATTGTTATTAAAACGGGGATGAATACCGTGGGCACGTAGTAAGCGCTTAATAAATGCCAATATTGTTATTATTATTGTTATTAAAATGGGGGTGAAGACCGGGAGCCCCCCGGGGGGACAACCCCATCACCCTGTAACCTCCCCGGCGCTTAGAACCGTGCTGGGCACGTAGTAAGCGCTTAATAAATGCCATCATCATTATCATTATTGTTATTAAAACGGGGATGAATACCGTGGGCACATAGTAAGCGCTTAATAAATGCCAATATTGTTATTATTATTGTTATTAAAATGGGGGTGAAGGCCGGGAGCCCCCCCCGGGGGGACAACCCGGTTGCCTGGTAACCTCCCCGGCGCTTAGAACGGTGCTGGGCACGTAGTAAGCTCTTAATAAATGCCATCATTAGTATTATTACTGTTATTAAAACG